>NC_046971.1:3285129-3370129 GCF_009769545.1 Cyclopterus lumpus | reverse complement strand
GGCGCCGTGCACGGACCGGCCCAACTCGACGACGTGCGGATCCCTGGACTGAGTGTCGGCCACCGTTGGACTGATCTGTGTGGGGGGGAGGAGAAAAAGGTCACACGGGTCCTTTTTTTAAAGAAGTTTGGGGGTCAAACGGAACTCACCTGGATGGCTGTGGGCTTCGGGAGGTGCAGGTGGGGTCCTCTGGGGTGGATGTCCGTCAGGTGGGGCGGGGGGTCCGGGGTGGACCTCCGGCCGTGCTGTTGCAGGACGTCCTGGTAGGATTTGGCGTCGAAGTTTGTCCTCCACATCAGCACCTAGAGGGAGTAACCCTAAAGTTATTAAAGTTATTAAAGTTATTGAAGTATTGGTAAACGTCACGAGGCACCAAACCTGACAATCGGCTCCCCCCGAGGCGAAGAGGTCTCCCGCCCTGGAAAACGTGACTGTGTTGACAGCGCCCTGAAAAAAAGTAAACAATGTCATGTGACCCCAAAAAAAAGAGAGAAAGAAAATCACAAAAATACACACGAATCCATGGAAATACAAAACCTTTTACGGCATCAAAAATATGAGCAATATCACGTTGGGAACGGAAGACGAGATAGCGAATGTGTCAAAATGTGTCAAAATGTGTCAAAATGTGTCAATGTTGGATTGTCAGTCGTTATATTCCAACAGCGGACTCCAGATCGACAGAATTCAGACCGTTTCAGAGCAACGGGTGTTACAGATTAACGCGGGACCGCGTTAGCTGGTGACTCTCGGCCGAACGCGTCCTTGGTTTCTCAGAGTAATTTATTCAAATTGGTCGGCGCAGATCATAAAGACAGATTTTTTTTTATTATTAAGAAAGCAGTTCCTGTTTTTTAACAGCTGCCATAATTTTCGGCTTAGAGTCACCAGTTAACACGTTCACTCGTTAAACCGAAACACCGGTGGCCTCTATGGCTGCGAGCTATTAAGAGCTTTGACTACAGGCGGCAACCTCTGTTTCTGAAGAGTGGAGCCAATGCGGAAGCGTCTTAAAGCTGGTTGTATAGAAGTCCATGTTGTATAGAAGTCTGGTTGTATAGAAGTCTATGTTGTATAGAAGTCTGGTTGTATAGAAGTCTATGCTTCATGTGTTAAAGCTGCATTCTCTCTCCTGACCACCAGGGGGCAACTCCTCTGGTTGTATAGAAGTCTATGCTTCATGTGTTAAAGCTGCATTCTCTCTCCTGACCACCAGGGGGCGACTCCTCTGGTTGTATAGAAGTCTATGCTTCATGTGTTAAAGCTGCATTTTCTCTCCTGACCACCAGGGGGCGACTCCTCTGGTTGTAAAGAAGTCTATGCTTCATGTGTTAAAGCTGCATTCTCTCTCCTGACCACCAGGGGGCGACTCCTCTGGTTGTATAGAAGTCTATGCTTCATGTGTTAAAGCTGCATTCTCTCTACTGACCACCAGGGGGCGACTCCTCTGGTTGTATAAAAGTCTATGCTTCATGTGTTAAAGCTGCATTCTCTCTCCTGACCACCAGGGGGCGACTCCTCTGGTTGTATAGAAGTCTATGCTTCATGTGTAAAAGCTGCATTCTCTCTCCTGACCACCAGGGGGCGACTCCTCTGGTTGTATAGAAGTCGCGGCCTCACCGTGTGCCCGTGCAGGGTGTAGATGAGCCGTCCCTCCTGCAGGTCCAGGATCTTAACGGTGCCGTCGGTGGAGCCGCTGATCAGGTAGTTGTTGGACGGGTGGAAGGAAAAACTGTTGATCCCCGCGCAGTGGACTGAAACAAGGTGGACACACACACACACACACGCACACACACACACACACACACACACACACACAGACACACACACACAGACAAAAATAAGCAAAACATTAACAGCAATTACAGTCTTGGTAGATATTAGGGTGTTTCCGGTGGTCACCTCATCGTTGGCCTGACTACACACACACACACACACACAGACACACACACACACACACACACACACGCACCTTGGTAATGCTGAAGCAGCTTGTTGGTCCGTAGATCCCAGATCTTCACGGAACTGTCGGCTCCCGAGGACGCGATGCAGGTGCCGCTCGAGTTGAAGCCGACAAACGTCGCTGATCTGGGAGAACAAACAACAAACAATGCACTTTAACAGACAAACAGCGCCATCTATGGGAGAGAAAGAGTAACGCCTCCACGATATCAATCACGTTGTAATCTAACTCCTTTCTGCACTTTTTAGTTATATTCAGTGATGTTTTAGCCTGAAACTACAAATATAATGTCCAAAGTACAATAACATACTATTTGAAGGGACCAAATCTAACTCACTGTAATAAAACAACAACAACAACAACAACAACAACAGTGTGCTTGGAGGACTCACCCTCCGCAGTCAGAGAAACAGTTGACGCAGTGTTTGGTGGACGTGTCCCACAGCCGGACGGTGCGGTCGTCTCCGCAGGACGCGATCAGACGCCCGTCCGGGGAAAACCTAAAAGACGACAACAACAACAACAACAAAAACGATAATTGCATCCGCAGCAGAAAAAAATATATATAGACCGCTGGATTTGGGTTTATTGGGGCCGCCGGGTACCTGGCGCAGCGCACCCAGTTGGTGTGCTGGCTGAGGGAGTAGAGGAAGCACCGCCGGCGGACGCTCCACACTTTGACCGACTTGTCGTCGGACGCCGTCACCAGGCGCTGGCCGTCGTGGGAGAACGCCACGCTGCGCACGGCGGCCGTGTGGGCTTTGAACACCGTGGACTCGCCCCTCCTGGGAAGCACGGACACGTGGAATCATTATTATGTGTGTGTGTGTGTGTGTGTGTGTGCAATATTACGTTTTCTTGACATCGTGCTATATTACATTTCAATAAATTTGTGTGCAATGGTACTCTTTATTTCCATATATTACTCTTTTCTACTTTCTATGTTTACCCCTCTCTTAATTCTATTCCATTTTGCAGTGTTACATCTTTTACACTTAATAATGATCACTCTATTGTTCGTATATGTTCATATTTGCATTCTGTTGTTGTCAGATTTTCCTTTTGAGATTAATAAACTCCTCTCCTATTTGATCCAAAACAACGCCTACATGGAGGGGGTCCACAGTCGGACCGTCCGGTCCTTGGAGGAAGTGGCCACCAGGTCTCCGGACGGGGAGAACTGCACCCCGGTGACGACGTCTCGGTGGCCCACGTAGCGGAAAGCCCTGGCCTTCGGAGCCAGGTTCCAGACCATCAGGCTCTTATCCAGCGACCCCGAGGCTGCAGGGACGCGAGGGAGAAAGATGAGCGGCGAAGACTTTAAAGAAGCTGCGATAGGGAATAAAAAGGGTTGTAAGTGTTCACCCAGCTGTTTGCAGTTGGGACTGAAGTCTGCACAGGTGACGCCATCTTTGTGGCCCTTGAAGTGTCTCTCCAGGGCCGGGTCCTCCTGCAACGGTGATGCAGAGTCAGTCCTCTGCTACACAAATATCACTAAAACACTCCCACTCATAAGGAATGGTAAGGAAAACAGCACACCAGGTGTGTGTGTGTGTGTGTGTGTGTGTGTGTGTGTGTGTGTGTGTGTGTGTGTGTGTGTGTGTGCGCGCGTGCGTGCGTGTGCGTGCGTGTGTGTGTGCTGGGCAAGAACTCCCTGTGGGATAACGTCTTGGGTTGCGTTCAGGAAACGCATTAAAAGAGATATTACGACTTGCAACAACTTCAAGCGCTAAAACAACAACAACAACAACAACAACAACAACAAAACACGTCATAACAAGCTAGCGTACTAAGTGTGTAACGACAGTGAGGACCAACGGTGCGTGTTGACACTCGGCAAATCCTCTTAGCGGAGACGCAGCTAACGTTAACTTGGGAACTCGCCGACTCGGCGACTTTTAGTGAGTAAAACACACTTTTTTTTTTGCTTGAACTATAAACAATAACACACTCACCATAACGGACGCCATAGCGGGCATTAGAGAGTGGTGTCGCCCGAGGGAAAGCCCCGTCGCCCCGCCGCTCCGCAGCTTTACCTGTCAAACAGGGCGCCTTTCCTGCACAGCCGTCTCAGACCCGACCCGTCGAGCCCAGAGAACCCGATGCTCCGCTCGACAGTCCGTGAGCGAACCGTAACGGACTACTTGTGTTTAACTTGGAGTGAGTGCTGAGTTTCCGCTATGTGTCTAGCGTTGGATCGCTGCGGCACCGCTCGCGGTTTGATCACCGCGGCAGCCCCAGAGAGAGAGTTTGATGCTGCGTTCACGGAGCGACTGAAAACGTGTAGATGCGAGAACCCGATGTGAAGATTCCATTCACAGGTTTGAAAATAGCGTTCGCGACCCCATTGAAGTCGTAGGCGTAGTAACCCAACTTCAGTGGGACACTCAGAGTTCCGCAGTGCATCTACTTAATGAGGGCTCCCCGCACAGGCGGATCCACACCGGTTACACATAGAACATAGAGGCCCGCAGTCAAAAATAGTGGAATTCGAATAAAAAAGAGAATAAAATAAAACAAAACATCAATATTAGATCATATGTTGGTGACTGGCAGCTATAAAATGTGGTATATGTGACTTCGAACACCTCCATAACACTGCCAACGAACTTTTTGTGAACTTAAAAAGCGAAGAAAAAATGTTCCTGTTATTTCCACGTGACCGTGAACGCGGCACGTCACTAAGGAGGCGCGAGTCTATCGCTGCTTAGCAACTGGCCAAGCCGTATCATATGACGCTCCGCCCCCGGGCGGAGTATCGGCGCCTCTAATTGGCCCGCGCGAACAGCGCTGACGAATCAGCGGCCAGCTTGTTGACCGGGGACAGTTGACGTTTGGGTATTTCACTTTTTGAAAAGATGTCGCTCAATCGGGTCATCGGCAGCGTCCAGGTAACGTTTTTATGGTTTTATCTACCCGTCGACTAGTTAACTAGGGTCGGTGTCAGAGTTAACTAGCTGGTTACGTTAAACCGGCTCCCCCCGGGACGCTGGCACGGTGACATCACGTCTCTATCTCCACGCGCAGCTAACTCACGGTTGTCTTCTCCTTCCAGTACATGAAGAAAAGGATCCCGAAAAACGAAAAGTATCAACACGTCAAAACCAGGCTGGACACAGGTAGCGCGTCCAGCTGCACGTGCATTAACTCACTTATTATTATGACTGAAATGATTCACGAGCGCTTTATTGCGGTGCCATTTTTTATATATAATATAGGATGCAGCCTCTCAAAATATCTGGAGAAACTGGAGGATATTAAAAAAAGTGAGTAATCACAACTGGCAATCACACAAATGCGTTTTATAACATGTTTTTATTATTATTTTATTATTATTCTTTGCTTGGTTTGGTGCGCACACGTACATCTCACATGTTTTTATTACTGTGTGTGTGTGTGTGTGTGTGTGTGTGTGTGTGTTGATTGATGACAGGAAATCTTGTTCAGGTGCATAAAGAAGAATTAGATTGTAAAACCCTTGTTTTCCAAAGTCTTCAAACTTCACAATATAGACCCCGTAGGCCCTCTGCCCCCCGTAGGCCCTCTGACCCCCGTAGGCCCTCTGACCCCGTAGACCCTCTGACTCCCGTAGGCCCTCTGACCCCCGTAGGCCCTCTGACCCCCGTAGGCCCTCTGACCCCGTAGGCCCTCTGACCCCCGTAGGCCCTCTGACCCCGTAGACCCTCTGACCCCGTAGACCCTCTGACCCCCGTAGACCCTCTGACCCCCGTAGGGTTCTGACCCCCGTAGGCCCTCTGACCCTCTGACTCCCGTAGGCCCTCTGACCCCGTAGGCCCTCTGACCCCCGTAGGCCCTCTGACCCCGTAGACCCTCTGACCCCGTAGACCCTCTGACCCCCGTAGACCCTCTGACCCCCGTAGGGTTCTGACCCCCGTAGGCCCTCTGACCCTCTGACTCCCGTAGGCCCTCTGACCCCCGTAGGCCCTCTGACTCCCGTAGACCCTCTGACTCCCGTAGGCCCTCTGACCCTCTGACCCCCGTAGGCCCTCTGACCCCCGTAGGCCCTCTGACTCCCGTAGACCCTCTGACTCCCGTAGGCCCTCTGACCCCCGTAGACCCTCTGACCCCCGTAGGCCCTCTGACCCCCGTAGGGTTCTGACCCCCGTAGGCCCTCTGACCCTCTGACTCCCGTAGGCCCTCTGACCCCCGTAGACCCTCTGACCCCCGTAGACCCTCTGACCCCCGTAGGCCCTCTGACCCCCGTAGACCCTCTGACTCCCGTAGGCCCTCTGACCCTCTGACCCCCGTAGGCCCTCTGACCCCCGTAGACCCTCTGACCCCCGTAGGCCCTCTGACCCCCGTAGACCCTCTGACCCCCGTAGACCCTCTGACCCCCGTAGACCCTCTGACCCCCGTAGGCCCTCTGACCCCCGTGATACTCGTTGAGTCCATTGGCACCGAAATGTGTAACCGCTGTGGATCAAATTCTCCTGTTCGACCGAATTGTGTAAAACTAAAACGTGATCCCCTGGCATCAAAATAAAGAGTCTCTAAACCTAAATGTAAGCTTGTTTTTTTTAATTTTCAGATTACAGATATCGGAAAGATGAAATCTTCAAGCGGTTAAAGGTGACAACGTTCGCACAATTGGTGAGCTTTCATGTGTTTTATTTCCTATTTCTGTGGCCTGTATTTCGGAGGTGAAGAACGCAGTGATTAATAATTGATGGGATACTTGTTTTGAATAGTTGTAGCTCGGCTTTGTGACCTTCGTTTACAGACTCCAGGACACCATTCTCTTTACTTCCAATTTATTTTGTCCAAAAAATGCCTTTTTTATTTATTTTTCTTCCGCATCATACACTTCCGAACTTGTTTTAATGTCTTTCCCTCCAGGTGCTTCAGGTGGCCTCCGTATCGGACCTGAATGAAAGCGAGTTTGACGGCGACCTGCGCGGCCCAGAAGGTAACTAGCGGACCACCGTCTTCATTCACCTCCTTTTGTACCAAATGTGAACGCTCACGGCGTCACGATTTGGATTTGGAGCTCTCGTCAGATTCCCCCCCCCCCCCCCCCGCCCCCCCTCCCTGTTGTCTTGCAGACGGCGGCCTGTCCGTGGCGTCCGATGCCGACCTGGAGTGCCCGTCCGAACACACCAACGGCTCGCCTCGCTCGGATCGCCAGGATGCAGGAGACGCCGGGGACACCTGCCACTCCTCCCGGTCCACACTGCTGAGGTGCTGAGCGGCTCTGCACCCTTTTTAAAGCCCCCACCTCTCACCTCCCACCTCTCACCTCTCACCTCTCACCTCTCACCTCTCACCTCACACCTCCCACCTCTCACCTCTCACCTCCCACCTCTCACCTCCCACCTCTCACCTCTCACCTCACACCTCTCACCTCTCACCTCCCACCTCTCACCTCCCACCTCCCACCTCTCACCTCCACAACCTCCCACCTCTCACACCTCTCACCTCCCACCTCTCACCTCTCACCTCCACAACCTCCCACCTCCCACCTCTCACCTCTCACACCTCTCACCTCCCACCTCTCACCTCCCACCTCTCACCTCCCACCTCCCACCTCTCACCTCTCACACCTCTCACACCTCTCACCTCTCACCTCTCACCACGTCGCTCGTAGTTTGGTGGTTCCAGTAGATATCTGGGTTGCTGTCCTTTTCTGTGAACTGGCCCTTTAACTCCTTTCACTGCGTCCCAGCTGTCTTCATCATTCTCAGTCACACCCGGCGCCCATTAATCACAACCCCTAACCACAAGCACACCTGTGACCCTACACCCCCCATGTCTGTATCTACACTCAACACATGGTTCACCCCCCGCCCCCCAAGACACCTGCCTGTCCCTGTTCATCGCACAATAACCTGCTCAATATGTTCTTGGCGTCCCCCCCCCCCCCCACCCCCCCCCCACAAGGGGAAAGTGATGTTCTTCTACAGGCTCCGGTTTCACGTTCACTGGTTCCCTAACCCTTGGTCCCCCCCCCACTGTACGAAACCGAATCCGCACCGCTACGGCGAGGCGGAGGATATCGGAAGTGGTGCATCCGCCACTGTTGCCATGGAAACCACGTGTCCCGCTAGCTAGTGCCTATGGTTGTCCATTAGAGTCAAAGTAAAAGCTTCAATAAGTATCTCTAAAGGTATAAAAGGTTATGAAACAGTCTCAATCTAATTCTGATGCTTCTTTATGCCAGAATATTGTCTATTTCTGTATAGTTATTGTTTTTCTAATGGGACTCTGGTGCTTGGAAACACACTCCTGCCTTTGTCCACAAGGGGCCGCCAAAGTCGACACAAAGCCTCTGACTCTTTCTTTTGGGGCGCCTGCAGCGTCATCAGTGGCGTGGGAGAGCTGAACGTGGACAGCGTCCGTCAGCAGGCGGAGGACGTGACGGTGTCGGCCCCCGAGCTCCCCGACGGGCCGTACCCCGACTCCCCGTACCTGCTGCTGGACGTGCGGGACCGCGACCAGTACGACCGCTGCCACATTATCAGCGGTACGGGGGATTTAAAAAATAAAATAAAATAAATCGACGTGCAAACAAATGACATTTGTTTTTAAATCCTCTTCTCGCTCTCCAACAGCACACAGCTTCCCCATCGCCATGCTGTCTCGAACCATGAACCCCTACTCCAAAGACGTGCTGGAATATGTATCCTTCAACACACAAAAAACTATTTTTTACATTTTATTGCCATTATTTTATACAGCAACTTAACCAACCAAAACGTTCCAGAAAAACACGGCGGGGAAGATCATCATCATGTACGACGAGGACGAGCGAACGGCCGGCCAGGCCGCCACCGTCATGTGTGAGCGAGGCTTCGAGAACCTGTTCCTGCTGTCCGGAGGTAAGGCACCGAGCTGTAGACCAGGGGTCGAGAGTTCACCTCGAGAGTCGTGCCGGGAAGTGCTCGACGTGTACGCTGTCGCCTCCCAGGTCTAAAGGTCATCGCTCAGAGGTTCCCAGAGGGCTTGACGACGGGCTCCATCCCGACATCGTGCCGGTCCCCGCCCACATCGCAGAGGGCGAGGAGGAGCTCGGCGCCGCCGCTAGCGGCAGAGAGGAGGTGGCGCTTCACGTCGGACGAGCTCACCAAGATCCAGGAGCAGCTGGAGGAGACCCTCGTCCCCAGTAACTCCAACAGTAAGTCCACTGTTTGTTTGTTTGCTTGGTTGTTTGTTTGTTTGTTTGCTTGGTTGTTTGTTTGTTTGTTTGTTTGTTTGCTTGGTTGTTTGTTTGTTTGTTTGCTTGGTTGTTTGTTTGTTTGTTTGTTTGTTTGCTTGGTTTTACAGCAGCCCATTTGTGTGAAATTGAGATGAAAATACCACTTTTAGGAAAGTTTAAATACTTTTGAATAAAAAAGGTTTGCCCCACAACTCGCCGCCGCCCTTCAATGTTTCACTCTTCAATGTTTCGCCCTTCACTGTTTCACCCTTCATTGTTTCACCCTTCATTGTTTCACCCTTCAATGTTTCACCCTTCAATGTTTCGCCCTTCACTGTTTCGCCCTTCATTGTTTCACCCTTCAATGTTTCACCCTTCAATGTTTCACTCTTCATTGTTTCGCCCTTCATTGTTTCGCCCTTCATTGTTTCACCCTTCAATGTTTCACCCTTCAATGTTTCGCCCTTCATTGTTTCACCCTTCATTGTTTCGCCCTTCAATGTTTCACTCTTCAATGTTTCGCCCTTCACTGTTTCACCCTTCATTGTTTCACCCTTCATTGTTTCACCCTTCAATGTTTCACCCTTCACTGTTTCGCCCTTCATTGTTTCACCCTTCAATGTTTCACCCTTCAATGTTTCACTCTTCATTGTTTCGCCCTTCATTGTTTCGCCCTTCATTGTTTCACCCTTCAATGTTTCACCCTTCAATGTTTCGCCCTTCATTGTTTCGCCCTTCATTGTTTCGCCCTTCAATGTTTAACCCTTCATTGTTTCGCCCTTCATTGTTTCGCCCTTCAATGTTTAACCCTTCATTGTTTCGCCCTTCATTGTTTCACCCTTCAATGTTTCGCCCTTCATTGTTTCGCCCTTCATTGTTTCACCCTTCATTGTTTCACCCTTCATTGTTTCGCCCTTCATTGTTTCACCCTTCATTGTTTCACCCTTCAATGTTTCACCCTTCATTGTTTCACCCTTCATTGTTTCACCCTTCATTGTTTCACCCTTCATTGTTTCACCCTTCAATGTTTCACCCTTCAGTGTTTCGCCCTTCATTGTTTCGCCCTTCAGTGTTTCGCCCTTCAGTGTTTCGCCCTTCATTGTTTCGCCCTTCATTGTTTCACCCTTCATTGTTTCACCCTTCATTGTTTCACCCTTCAATGTTTCACCCTTCAGTGTTTCGCCCTTCATTGTTTCACCCTTCAATGTTTCACCCTTCATTGTTTCACCCTTCATTGTTTCACCCTTCAATGTTTCACCCTTCAGTGTTTCGCCCTTCACTGTTTCACCCTTCATTGTTTCACCCTTCAGTGTTTCACCCTTCATTGTTTCACCCTTCATTGTTTCACCCTTCAGTGTTTCGCCCTTCAATGTTTCGCCCTTCAGTGTTTCGCCCTTCATTGTTTCGCCTTTCATTGTTTCGCCCTTCAGTGTTTCGCCCTTCATTGTTTCACCCTTCATTGTTTCGCCCTTCGATGTTTCACCCTTCATTGTTTCACCCTTCAATGTTTCACCCTTCAATGTTTCGCCCTTCATTGTTTCGCCCTTCATTGTTTCACCCTTCATTGTTTCACCCTTCAGTGTTTCGCCCTTCAATGTTTCACCCTTCAGTGTTTCGCCCTTCATTGTTTCACCCTTCAATGTTTCGCCCTTCAATGTTTCGCCCTTCATTGTTTCGCCCTTCATTGTTTCGCCCTTCATTGTTTCACCCTTCATTGTTTCACCCTTCAGTGTTTCGCCCTTCAATGTTTCACCCTTCAGTGTTTCGCCCTTCACTGTTTCACCCTTCATTGTTTCACCCTTCAATGTTTCACCCTTCAGTGTTTCGCCCTTCATTGTTTCACCCTTCATTGTTTCACCCTTCAGTGTTTCGCCCTTCAATGTTTCACCCTTCACTGTTTCGCCCTTCAATGTTTCACCCTTCATTGTTTCACCCTTCAATGTTTCACCCTTCAATGTTTCACTCTTCAATGTTTCACCCTTCATTGTTTCACCCTTCAATGTTTCGCCCTTCATTGTTTCACCCTTCATTGTTTCACTCTTCAATGTTTCACCCTTCATTGTTTCACCCTTCAGTGTTTCGCCCTTCATTGTTTCGCCCTTCATTGTTTCGCCCTTCATTGTTTCACCCTTCAATGTTTCACCCTTCAATGTTTCGCCCTTCATTGTTTCGCCCTTCATTGTTTCGCCCTTCAATGTTTAACCCTTCATTGTTTCGCCCTTCAGTGTTTCGCCCTTCATTGTTTCGACCTTCATTGTTTCACCCTTCATTGTTTCACCCTTCATTGTTTCACCCTTCAATGTTTCACCCTTCAGTGTTTCGCCCTTCATTGTTTCACCCTTCAATGTTTCACTCTTCAGTGTTTCGCCCTTCACTGTTTCACCCTTCATTGTTTCACCCTTCAGTGTTTCACCCTTCATTGTTTCACCCTTCATTGTTTCACCCTTCAATGTTTCACCCTTCAGTGTTTCGCCCTTCACTGTTTCACCCTTCATTGTTTCACCCTTCAGTGTTTCACCCTTCATTGTTTCACCCTTCATTGTTTCACCCTTCAGTGTTTCGCCCTTCAATGTTTCGCCCTTCAGTGTTTTGCCCTTCATTGTTTCGCCTTTCATTGTTTCGCCCTTCAGTGTTTCGCCCTTCATTGTTTCACCCTTCATTGTTTCGCCCTTCGATGTTTCACCCTTCATTGTTTCACCCTTCAATGTTTCACCCTTCAATGTTTCGCCCTTCATTGTTTCGCCCTTCATTGTTTCACCCTTCATTGTTTCACCCTTCATTGTTTCACCCATCAGTGTTTCGCCCTTCAATGTTTCACCCTTCAGTGTTTCGCCCTTCATTGTTTCTCCCTTCAATGTTTAACCCTTCATTGTTTCGCCCTTCATTGTTTCACCCTTCAATGTTTCGCCCTTCATTGTTTCGCCCTTCATTGTTTCACCCTTCATTGTTTCACCCTTCATTGTTTCACCCTTCAGTGTTTCGCCCTTCAATGTTTCGCCCTTCAGTGTTTCGCCCTTCATTGTTTCGCCTTTCATTGTTTCGCCCTTCAGTGTTTCGCCCTTCATTGTTTCACCCTTCATTGTTTCGCCCTTCGATGTTTCACCCTTCATTGTTTCACCCTTCAATGTTTCACCCTTCAATGTTTCGCCCTTCATTGTTTCGCCCTTCATTGTTTCACCCTTCATTGTTTCACCCTTCATTGTTTCACCCTTCAGTGTTTCGCCCTTCAATGTTTCACCCTTCAGTGTTTCGCCCTTCATTGTTTCACCCTTCAATGTTTCGCCCTTCAATGTTTCGCCCTTCATTGTTTCGCCCTTCATTGTTTCACCCTTCATTGTTTCACCCTTCAGTGTTTCGCCCTTCAATGTTTCACCCTTCAGTGTTTCGCCCTTCACTGTTTCACCCTTCATTGTTTCACCCTTCAATGTTTCACCCTTCAGTGTTTCGCCCTTCATTGTTTCACCCTTCATTGTTTCACCCTTCAGTGTTTCGCCCTTCAATGTTTCACCCTTCACTGTTTCGCCCTTCAATGTTTCACCCTTCATTGTTTCACCCTTCAATGTTTCACCCTTCAATGTTTCACTCTTCAATGTTTCACCCTTCATTGTTTCACCCTTCAATGTTTCACCCTTCATTGTTTCACCCTTCATTTTTTCACTCTTCAATGTTTCACCCTTCATTGTTTCACCCTTCAGTGTTTCGCCCTTCATTGTTTCGCCCTTCATTGTTTCGCCCTTCATTGTTTCACCCTTCAATGTTTCACCCTTCAATGTTTCGCCCTTCATTGTTTCGCCCTTCATTGTTTCGCCCTTCAATGTTTAACCCTTCATTGTTTCGCCCTTCAGTGTTTCGCCCTTCATTGTTTCGCCCTTCATTGTTTCACCCTTCATTGTTTCACCCTTCATTGTTTCACCCTTCAATGTTTCACCCTTCAGTGTTTCGCCCTTCATTGTTTCACCCTTCAATGTTTCACTCTTCAGTGTTTCGCCCTTCACTGTTTCACCCTTCATTGTTTCACCCTTCAGTGTTTCACCCTTCATTGTTTCACCCTTCATTGTTTCACCCTTCAATGTTTCACCCTTCAGTGTTTCACCCTTCAGTGTTTCGCCCTTCACTGTTTCACCCTTCATTGTTTCACCCTTCAGTGTTTCACCCTTCATTGTTTCACCCTTCATTGTTTCACCCTTCAGTGTTTCGCCCTTCAATGTTTCGCCCTTCAGTGTTTTGCCCTTCATTGTTTCGCCCTTCATTGTTTCACCCTTCATTGTTTCACCCTTCATTGTTTCGCCCTTCAGTGTTTCGCCCTTCAATGTTTCACCCTTCAGTGTTTCGCCCTTCAATGTTTCACCCTTCATTGTTTCGCCCTTCAGTGTTTCACCCTTCATTGTTTCACCCTTCATTGTTTCGCCCTTCAATGTTTCACCCTTCATTGTTTCACCCTTCATTGTTTCACCCTTCATTGTTTCACCCTTCAGTGTTTCGCCCTTCAATGTTTCACCCTTCAGTGTTTCACCCTTCATTGTTTCACCCTTCATTGTTTCGCCCTTCAGTGTTTCGCCCTTCAGTGTTTCACCCTTCATTGTTTCACCCTTCATTGTTTCACCCTTCAGTGTTTCGCCCTTCATTGTTTCACCCTTCAATGTTTCGCCCTTCATTGTTTCGCCCTTCAGTGTTTCGCCCTTCAATGTTTCACCCTTCATTGTTTCACCCTTCATTGTTTCCCCGCAGGCCGCATGTCCAGCCGTGTGTCGACCAGCAGCTCCCAGTCTCAAGCGTCCAGCGCCCGGAGCCGAGGGAGCTCCTCTGTGTCTGGGAGGGACGGCTCCAGGGTTCAGAGCAGCAGACCCTGGAAATAACATCATGTGACAAGTATTTCCCCCCTCCTTTTATAATATTTCATAAATGCTGTATTTGTGAATGTTTGCACAGTGCCTCACCTGTGAACCTGAGAACTGATGGACTGTTTTATTATTATTATTTTTTGCACCGATGAACCAGAATCGTCACTTCATGCTCTTCAAATATGTGTTTGTTTTCTTTTTTTCTGTTTTCTTTCAACATTATTTTTGTCCGAAGCTCCAGCGTAACTCCATCAGTGTGACAGCCGACAAATAAACGGCATTCGTGATATGAAGGATCTGCTGCGATTACATGAGGTGTAATTTATATTGTGAGTGTGTGTGTGTGTGTGTGTGTGTGTGTGTGTAACACTAACTGATCACAGTATTGCTCGTGACCTAGTGACTTATTGCACTCACACAAAGTGCATTTATTGATAACATGAACGACTCCGGTCCGTCTTCACATTAATCGGATCACACGATGTTGTAAACGAATGTCAAATAAAAGTGAATAATTGTTTGCTGCTTCCGTTACTTAATGAGTCCCAAATGCAAATCGCAAAAGCAACTAAATTGTTTATTTAATTAAGATCAAACAAGACAGGAATGAAGTTTCACTCTTGGCCAGAACAACATTCATATGAAGTATTTAATCATTTATGGTTTAATTAATAAAGTAAAGAGAGGTTTTAAAAGATGTGTGAAATGCTAACATTTATTGTGCATAAACATCTACAACGTGGAACAGATTTAAAATCAAAGTTTTCAAGTGTGCTTGTTTATTCGTCTATTTACTGTTATGACGTATGGCGATGATGAAGATGACATTTCACAGGTGACACACACACACACACATTAGTAGGTGTTCTTGGAGGCGTGGTCCATGATCGCCATCAGAGCCAACCAGGTCTCCGTGGCGGTGGGGATGATCTGATTGGCCGGCAGGATGAAGCCGTAGCGGCCGGTGTCCCTGAGCTCGAAGGTGTAGGAGTACTTGATGCCCTGGTTGTAGGTCCAGTCGATGGTGCCGCCGCTCGCTTGATCTACGGGGGGGAAACGGGGGCGCCGTTTAGGGGGGTTTATGTGTAGAAACGGCAGCCGTGAGGGATGATTCTTATATATATATTTTTTTTTTTTGTAGGCCAACCTACATTTTGGATTATTGCAGCAAAAATAAAGTCTTTGGCTAACAATGTTCATGATACTCTGCAAGTTTTGCTTTTTACAAATTAACAGACTTTCATGAGTTTTTTTAAAGCATCAATACATTCGTTTAAAAATTTTTTTTAAACCCATTGAAAAATGCTGACTCATTCCTGTTTCACGGCATTAGTCGTCGTGAACATCCATATTCCTTCACGTACAACTGTCGTTCTCAACAATCTGTAGAGAAACCGTCTTTCTCGCCAGGAGACCACCTTTGTTTATCGTGTTAAAAAACGAGTCACTTTAACGTTATGTAGTCACGGTTCTCCCGCGGTCATTTTAACCCAAACGATGACCCGTTTCCAGCCTAAAATAAGGAGATTTCTTCCCTAAACCTACCTACGAATCTCCCGGTGGTTTCCTAAACCCTAACCAGGTTGTTTTTGGTAGAAACTGAGATGTTTCCTGGAGGTTTATTTTGAAAAGACTGAATGCGTGTAAAAACGAGTCACATAACTTTAACGTTGTGTAGTCACGGTTCTCCCGCGGTCATTTTAACCCAAACAATGACCTTTTTCCAGCCTAAAATAAGGAGATTTCTTCCCTAAACCTACTTACGAATCTCCCGATGGTTTCCTAAACCCTAACCAGGTAGTTTTTGGTAGAAACTGAGATGTTTCCTGGAGGTTTATTTTGAAAAGACTGAATGCGTGTAAAAACGAGTCACGTAACTTTAACGTTGTGTAGTCACGGTTCTCCCGCAGTCATTTTAACCCAAACAATGACCTTTTTCCAGCCTAAAATAAGGAGATTTCTTCCCTAAACCTACCTACGAATCTCCCGATGGTTTCCTAAACCCTAACCAGGTTGTTTTTGGTAGTTTCCTGGAGGTTTATTTTGAAAAGACTGAATGCGTGTCGTGAGTTTTTCTTCAGAGGTCATATGTACGATCAGTCGTTGACTCACAGATGGTGTTGATGATGCTGCCGTATCGGTACCGGGTGCCGTACAGAGAGGCCAGGTCCGTGATGGCCTTCTTAGCCAGATTGTGCTGCGGGGAAGAAAGGACCACAATCACGTTTTATGGTTTTGTCGTGTTGATCTTGAAGAATAGTTCAAATAAATAGATCTGGGTAAAAGAGTGGTTACCAGCTCAGTCTGGTCCTTGACTGGAGTCCTGGTGTAACCGTAGGGGTACAGCAGCATCTGGGAGTAGGAGTGGATGGAGACGAAGGCCTGGATGTTACCGTGGGTCTTCACGAAGTTCACAATGGACTGGACCTCGGACTCGGAGTGAGCCCTGGGTCCGCGGTAGGTCTCGGAGCAGGGGTTGCTGCTGGCGCCAGGTCCTGCACGGAGACCGTTTCAGAGGAATAAATACCATCCTGGGATACTAACACTCGTGATGCACAAACATGACATAAACCTTTAAACCTTCTTTGTAGGAATTAAACATGTGGTACATTTGGATCATCTAGTGGGAGTATCAAGCCTTGAATGCCACTAAAAAAGTAATATTAAATACAAATTGAATTTCTTTTTTATAATTAAATAAAAATTCGTAAATCTATGAGAAAAACTTGAATATTATCTCAGATAAGAGTTGCAAATATACAAGACAATGAATAAAATGTGCAATACTATAAAGACATAAATTCACTAGAGGAAAAAGTCGTGGAGTGCAAAGCTGTACAACGACTTTTGGTTTGAATGACGTGGTGCATTTCAAGGCACAACTGCTTTACCTCCAAAGCCAGCATCCCAGTTCCTGTTTGGGTCGACTCCCGCACACCTGGATCCGGGGTTGGGCTTCCTGGTCTTACGCCACATCCGGTTCTGGAAGCATCGGAGTAGCTCATCACAATGTGTCGTTTTTAAACCACTGCACAACGTTAGTTACGTCATCATCTAACTATTGATCTATTAGCATCGCCAGTTCCAGTCGCTACGCCGACGGGGTCGAGGTAACGCGTGAACTTACCGACGTCTAAAAGAAATCTCACAACACACTCATCGCTCGATTCACGACGACTTTGGGACCAAGAACACGGGTCAAGAAAAGCCTCAAGAAGCCTTTAAAATAAAGTACCAACAATATCTGAATGTGGCTGAAAATCCTTCCTAAAATCAATCAGTAAAGAGACTCACTGAGTTGTGAGAGTAGTAGAAGCCATCGGGGTTCGTCACGATCTCCACGAAGATGTCCATCTTGTTGAGGATGGCGGTGAGAGCCGGGTCGCGGCCGTAATTGCTCACAATCTACTCGCAGGGGAACGGTATTTAGTGTGGTAGAAGAAGAAGAAGAAGAAGAAGGAGAAGAAGGGAGAAGAAGAAAAATAATAAGAAGAAGAAGGAGAAGAAGAGGAAGAAGGAAAAAGAAGAAAAAGAAGAAGGAGGAGGAAGAAGAAGAAGAAGAAAGGAGGAGAAGAAGTAGAAAAAAGAAGGAGGAAAAGAAGAAGGAGAACAAGAAGATGTAGAACAAGAAGAAGCTGTGTAGACAGAGACGGAACATCTACGACGATGGGAGAAATTGTTTAACGAACCTTTTTGGCGAACCACGTGCCGCTGGCCTGAGTGACCCACTCTCTGGAATGGATGCCGGTGTCGATCCAGATGGCGGGTCGGCCGGTTCCACCGGTGCTGAACTACGGGAGAGGAACGAGTAGCAGAAGAACCTTTTGTTGTCGTTATTTAACGTTTTGATTGTTGTCAGCGTTGGTTCAAATCTCCTCATTTCGATCAACATGTCCGCGACTTCGTGAAGAACTACGGTTTGTTCCATTCGTTGGTCGTTCATTCATTTTGTATTTTGAGTTTGTTTTTTGTTGTTGTTGTTGTTTACCTTGAGCACATTCAGGGCACGGCCCTCGTAGCTCTGCCCGATAACGATCTTGCTGACCAGGTCAGGGTTCTCAGCCACCAACATGTCCTGGAAGCTGTAGATCTGAACCCAAGACACACTATTATTATTATTAGTGGCAGGAATATTGACTTAAAGTCCCTTTTTTTATAAGTCTCTCTCGGGGTACGTGGCCTTTAAAAAGTACAATAAACGTAGTTGCTGTGGATTGAAGGGGTTTCTGGGTACTGACCTCGCTGATGGTGTGGTACCTGGAGAAGTCAAAGCTGTCTGTGTTCCTGGGCTCGGCCACGCGAGCGGTGGACTCCATCTCCTCCTGCTCCTCGTCCAGCATCGTCTGTCAGGAGGAAACCACGCGACGCGTTAGCTTGCGCGAAAACCTACCGAAGCGCTCGAGACCCCGGATTTGTTGGATCGTGTTTTCGCAGGTCTCGCGTATACCTGCAGGTCTTCGATCATGATCCGGTAGTCCATGTTCAGGCTCTCCAGGTGACTCTTGAAGGACTGCAGGCTGTGGAAGGGAACCCTGACGTCCACGGGGGTCTCCACGTCCGTCACCCCCCTCCAGAAGTCCAGCTGGAAGAAGAACACAGGTGGCGTGCAACGTATTTAAATCCTCGGAAACCATCTAGAATAAGCGTTCGGGGGGGGGGGGGGGGGGGGGGGGGAGGTCCGATGACTGACCTCGAACTCGACCATGTCCTCCAGGTCCTTGATGAGGGACAGCTGGACTTCATCCTTTGCAGAGATGCGAATCACCTGATGACTGAAATAAAAAAAAAGAACAAGTTATTGCACAACTGTTGCAATACATTATATAGGCGCTGCCTTTCTGCACCCCCCTACGTACCCTACGAACGTCTCCTTGGCGAGAGCGGCCACCAGCAGCGCGGCGAGTGCGAACAACCCCCTCATTGTCCTGACGTGGCGGCGTTAACCTGGCGGGGGGAACGAAACAGGCTTTTATGAGCCCCGCGCACCCGGGGGGGGGGGGGGGGGGTTCACGTGTCCCAAAACCCACGACCTCGCTCGAGGTGAGGGCGGTTGCGTGTTTCAACGGCTGGTGCCTTTCACACACCGGCCTGTTGGAGATAGCAGAAGCCCAGTTGCATCATGGGTTGTTTTGCAAAGAAGCAAAAAGTGGCAAAACCTCACATTGAAGAAGCTAGAAAGCCCGAGAATATTTCATGTATTGTATATATAAAGTAGTCCTTTTTTAGGATTTCACCAATTCTTTACTTTAACAAACAAACATGATCAATTTCCATGAGATTAATCCTCAAGACAGAAATCTGTATTCTCCGAGGGAATCTTTTACTTTACACTTTGATCAATTGGATGACAAATACATACTTTTAAATAAGAATATTTTAAATAAATACTTTTCTCACCTTTAAAGTTAGACCAAAACAAAATTACTTTAAATAAAGCATGGTTCCTTCATATGCATTAGTTGCTGGTATCAAACAGAATTAATGTGCCACATCAGATAACTCATCGACTCATATAAAGTCATTGGGTCCGATAAAATCTAACTAGACCACATATTGGTATATTTGTCTCAGTGTCCTCTGAGGCAGTACGTCAATGTTTCCATTGTATGTATGTATATATATGTTTATATATGTATATATACATATAAATATCCATATATAGATATATGCAAATATAAATATATACATTTATATTTTACTTTCATTTTGTTTTAAGGATGTTTTTTGAATGAAATAAATAAATGTGTTTTTATCTCAGCACTATATTTTTGTCATTGTGTCAAAATTCTGAGAATATCTACAGTTTCTAAGAAAGATGAAAGAAAAAAAAAGAAGAAGAAGATTAAAAAACCACGATAAAAAAAAGGGCCTAAATTCTGTTGACGCGCTCGATGCTGGAGCAGAAGCACCGACATCCAGCGGCGGCTTCAGCTTCAGCTTCCTCTCTGTTTCCTGACCGCAAGCAGCAAGAACTGAAGCCAGCTGTTGTGAGACGTGTACTGTAAAGTCCAGATATGAGTGCAACAATTTCACATCTGGTGTGTGTTTAAAATAAAAAAATGTGCCTCCTCCTGTTAAATAAGTCACATTTAAACATGCATTTAGTTATTGAGAATGCTTCAACTTTGAGCAGTGGACAAGAATAAAAAACATCTTAATTCTTTCCTCATATCGATTCCTTCCTATGCCCTTATCAGAAAATATTCCCCACGCACACCTGAGCACGCCTTTAAAGCCAGCTAGGGCTCACGTGATGGAGGACGTTGAGGACGACCCGTCGCCATTAGTCGCTAATTCCAGAATATGCGAGTCCGTGTTATGCAACACAGCTGATAAGGACGTCAGAGAGGAAAAGTAAAGAGACAGAAGCCCAGACAAGAGTCAGCGGTGGAAAACACCTGCGGGAGGGTTTCTGATTCACAGGAGACTTACGGTAAAGCAGACCAGGTGTCGGTCCACATCCGGGTGGCCCTCTGAAGCGCCCTCGAGCTCCTAGCTGCTGAGTTCAGGCCTCACTGAGGGAGTCGGCTTAAAACTCAGACGGAGTCGCTCTTTGTCACCATGAAACAGCTTTTTGAGAACTTCCTTTTTCTGCTGAAATATTTGCTAAATGGGACACACACAATTGTATGTATATATCACCTCACTATATTTTGTGAGCCAAGATGTTGATGTATGTAGTAAGATGGAGCCATCATTACCCCCAACCAGGAGTGAAGCCAGGAGTGAAGCCAAGACTGAAGCGCCTTAACGCTGCATTCTCTCTACTGACCACCAGGGGGCGACTCCTCTGGTTGTATAGAAGTCTATGCTTCATGTGTTAAAGCTGCATTCTCTCTCCTGACCACCAGGGGGCGACTCCTCTGGTTGTATAGAAGTCTATGCTTCATGTGTTAAAGCTGCATTCTCTCTCCTGTCCACCAGGGGTCGACTCCTCTGGTTGTATAGAAGTCTACGCTTCATGTGTTAAAGCTGCATTCTCTCTCCTGACCACCAGGGGGCGACTCCTCTGGTTGTATAGAAGTCTACGCTTCATGTGTTAAAGCTGCATTCTCTCTCCTGACCACCAGGGGGCGACTCCTCTGGTTGTATAGAAGTCTATATAAATGACTCTACTTCTCTTGATTTATTCCCTCAGTAAACATTGTAAACATTAGTTTTTGGTCTCAATCTCTAGTTTAAAGTCTTCTTCAATACAGCGTGATGTTCATTTTGAGTCAAACAGACCATAAAGCAGGGTATGTTTTAGGGCGGGGCTACAAGGTGATTGACAGGTCTCTACAAAGGCGTTGTCCCGTCTGGGAGTTGACGAAACTCAAGGCTTCAAAAATGTGGTCGACAAAAACCAATGGAGACGACGTCCACTTCTTAACTTCAATCCAATTAAATGTATTTGTTTAACACAACAACAACAACAACAACAACAACAAATTGGCTTCAGAAGACTTTATAATCTGCACACAACATCTTCAACATAACAACATAATAATAATAATAATGTAATAACAACATCTTCAACATAACAACATAATAATAATAATAATAATGTAATAACAACATCTTCAACATAACAACATAATAATAATGTAATAACACCATCCTCTGTCCTTGGAGCCTTTGGAAGAGGACAAACTCCCCCAAAACACCTTTAGGAAATTACCAACAATACATATTAGTGAATAGTGTAATTCACAGTATAAAACACAATTATTCAAAAACACATTTACAGAACATAAATCATCATACTGTAAAACACAACGACATTTGTGCAGTTTACATTGTAAAGATGTTTTACAGTAAAGGTACTGTAAACAGGAAGCTGCAGAAAACTACATTAAAATGTTTTGGTGCCACCTCTCGACCAGACTCAAGGTGTGAAGGCCATCTTTTTTGTAACAACCAAATCAAATATTAAAGGTCAGACGAAAGGTCAAAATGATGACACTGTTGCAGCCCTCACTGTGTGGCTCAAGCTGATAGGGTGGGGGGGGGGGGGGGGGTATTTTTAGACATCATATCCATCGTTGTTCAGTGTAACTATGGAAGCCTTTTTGATCTTCAAATACCTTCTTCTACACATTCAAGGCTGCAGGTCACGGCATCCCGATGAGGTTCAATCAAGTTTATATATGCGGTCCTGACCCGTCAGGGTGTGCCGGTGTGGTTTCAGAGGAGGTCAGCAGCAGTTCACAGTTGGTAACCACATCGCTTCCCGTCACCGCGGCAACGCCGCAGCTGTTTGACAAGAAATTACGAAACATCAGATCACAAAAAAAAAAATGTGTGTACTGCAAAAAAAATGTGTTTTTAAAACAGACACATTTATTGAAATATTTTTCTCTCTTTTAAAAAAAATTGTATTTATATATTTCATCAAATCAACGTCATGACAAGGACAATAAAAAGGAAACACTGAAGTAGATAAAACAGTAATTATTGAATCAGTAGCTCACTGGTTTAATCTCTCAAAACGGTCCAAACACAGTCAAATCCTTTGTGTGACATGAAAACGCCCCTTCTGCTCTCCAATTGGTCAGTACGACCATCGCCCATTTTCTCTATTCCTATTGGTTGATGGTCGATATGAAGATCTATAATAGCGGAAGTGCCCCCCCCCCCCCCCCCCCTCCCCTTTGAAGTCAATGAAAAGTGAACGGGACCTCCAAAGGGAGAGCAGCGTCAAGCTCGACAGAGGATACCGGAAGTAAGGAAACGGTCACTTCAAAGTAAAGGACAAAAGAAAAACGCAGACTGTCTATATCTATGTATATATATATATATACATAGATAAATAAGTTACTGTGTGGATGTATGTATATACATATATATAGATGGATATATATATATATATATAGATAGAAAGATAGATAGATAGATAAATAGATAGATATGTAGGTAGTAAGGTTAAACCTTGTGAACACACGTCTTATTTTGAAAGCCCTGACCGGAAACCCTTGAGGTAAATCTTTTTAACTCGATGCTCGATGCTTCGCAGGACCTCCGAGGAAAAGGACAAACCCCGGAGAGTGAACCGGGGCGGTGGTAGTGTCTCTCCGGTCCGTTTTCAGGCACTTTTTTTGGGGTGTTTTTTTTTGACAGTTGTTTCATTGGCGGCTCATCCGGTCGCTTCGTCTCCGCCGAGTGAACTTCGCTCCCACGGACAACAACCATGGAGATAGAGAAGGAAGTAAAGAAGGTAAGCTTCCCCCCACTCCTCCTCCTCCTCCCCCCCCTCCTCCTCCTGCAGTGTACCGGGTCCCTCGGACTGACCCGCCCTGAGAAGGTGTGCCGAGTCACCGGGCAGGTGGCGAGAAAAGTTGCAGGAGCACCGACAGACTCTCCAAAACTATTTTCCCTTTTCACCAAAAGTGACTTCCTCTTTTTGGTTCCCACCTAAAAAAAAAAAAAAAAAAAATTAAATTAAATTAAAAAAAGAAAAAGAAGCGAATCTGCGTTTGAATTTTGCACAATTATTGCGTCACTCTGCGTTTCGACAACACTCACGAGGCTCTCAGTTGAATGCGTTCCGTTGACAAGTTCAGGCGTAAATATTGCGCACATTTTACGCAAGAAAGGTGCAAAAAAAAAAGTTGTTTCGCCAAAGAGTTGATGTTAAAAAATTAGTGCTTATGCGACACGTGACTTCATGTATTATTATTCATAAAGGTACGCTTTTAAGCACGTTTATATACATTTCAGGGAGGTTTTCAAATGTAATTTGCTACACGAAACATGTTATTTTTTTGGTTTAAATAAGCTTGCGTTTGTCGAACGTATGTTTTATTAATTTAAAGACCAGATAGTGCATTTTAGATGGCCATCATATGATGCATTCTTTGGATGTCTGCACATATCTACTTATGACCCAGAGGTCGTCTGCAGTGTGACTAATTAGACATGTGCTTTAAAAAAAAAATAATAACCAAGAGGATCCAACACACATAACCAGTAGCCCTTCAGTGTGTGTGTGTGTGTGTGTGTGTGGGGAGGGGGGGGGGGTCAGTATCCTTCCAGATGTTGTTCACTTCACTTCATCAGGGTCATTAAACAGATGCTGAGACCTGTTGACTCCATTAAAACTCCTCTGTGCTGTAAACTGGGTCCTGAGCATCTGGATGACCCGGATCGGGTTTTTAATCCCCGGAGGAGAGAAGTCCCCCCCCCCCCCCCCCCCCCCCCCAAATACAACAACTGTAATTATCGTCAAACTGTAGCAAAGCAACCTCTGCGTTTAGGTAACGTTACGCTCAATTAAACTCACGCTGGCTTCCAAAAGGAAACAAAAGAAGGCCGAGGTAACGAGGAGCGACAGTGAGCAGGCTGTGTGCCCGGCGGGAAGTCATCTTCATCTTCCTCGTCGTCATCATCATCATCGTCACTGCAGTTCAGTTCAATTGAAGTTGTTTCTGTTTCTGGTGAACGTTGTTGTTGTTGTTGTTAGATTTGATTATTCAGAGTTTCTCTGTTGGATTGTGGGACTTTTCTCTGGCAAGACGATGTTAAGTAAAGTTTTAACAACAAACTGACGGCTGCTTTTTTTAATGTAAAGAAAAAGCCGTTTGTAACTCTGCTGCTGAAGATACTGCAGACGACTCAAACAACAGTCCAGCTTTCGGCCTCTTATTATTATTATTATTATTATTATTATTATTATTATTATTATTATTATTACTGCAGAAACAGGAAGTCTTGGTCGCACGGCGGCCGGTTGAAATGAAAGCGTCCTCCGTGGCGGCTGACTGTACAATACAAACAAACGCATGAAAAGATGACTCATCGGACTGGAAAAGTGTCATGTCCGAACAACACACACACACACACACACACACACACACACACACACTCCTGCGTGACTGTGTTTTCCTGCCTGACTGCACACATAGAGGAAAAGCTGGCACCGAAGACACTCCAAGCAGTAAACACACACTAACACACGCACACACACACACACACTAACACACGCGCACACACACACACACTAACACACGCACACACACGCACACACACACACACACACACACACAATGGCCATTCCTCCTCACTCGGCCCGGGGGCCAAACATTCAGACGCAAGTAGCACTTAAATCCCAAACACTTCATTTTTTTTTTTTTGCACTTGAGGGTGAATTAATATCATTTCATTATTATTTATATATATTCAAACTCGTTTCTCCTCCTCCAAGAAAAACTTTGAGGAACTTTATTATTTTGAAGTTACATTTTTAAAGTTTTGCTACAAGAGTACATTTAGAGTAAAGAAACGTTTTTAAATGTAATCTCACTCAGTTTGGTGCAGATTGGTTTAGAGCTAAAGAATGATTTTATTTTTTTTAAGGGTTACGATCAATAAAGAAATGAAGTGACACATAAATAGCCTCCCTAGGATGAAAGTGTTATTAAACAGGATTATATGAAGGAGGAGGAAAGAGTCTCGCTCCTCTTTTTCGAGGTGTCGTAGAAAAAGAGAAACATTCCTCAGCACTGAGCGTCTTTTTGGGTATTAAAAAACAAGCCGTCTGTCTCTGTGCTGAGGCTCCTCCACCGGCGTCCAACAGTTGACCATATAAGGTCATGAACGGTGGCCGTGAGCATCGAGGAGGATGCAGGAGAGGAGAGAAGAGCAGCCAGAAAACAAACTGGAGGGCATCAAACTCCTGGAAACACAAAGGAAATGGGGCTCAGATTAATATTTCTATATATGCAAAAGAAACGAGTCCTCTGAACCCCAAAAAGACGACTTTAATACGGTGCTTTCCCCCCAAAAAAACTAAGGTCATATTGTCAAAAATGATAATTTTCCTTACTTTTTGTTGCCTCTATAGTATTCAGTTCATTTCCTACTCCGGGGTGGCCAAACATTTGCCTGTTTTTAAATGTTTAATGCTGTTTAAATGTTTAAGATGAACTAGAATGAGCATATTTCTAAGGCTTCATACACTGTATTTGGAGTTTAAAACATATTTAATTAATTACAATTAAATTCAGGAGCAACTGATACAGAAGTAAAGAACTGTACTATACATGTACTATATATATATATATATATATATATATATATATATATATATATATATACATACTACTGTTCAGTAGTGTTGCATTGGACTTTAAATAGTAAATATTATTTTTCATGTTATCTTTTCTGGTCAAGAAACACTGTCAATGTTTTTATTTATTTAAATATATATGCATGTCACTCATAAGCTCCCTCTTTCTGCAGATGACCCTGGGTCACGAGTTCGGTGCCGGGGCGGCCTGCTTGAAGTGCAAGGACAAGTGCGAAGGCTTCGAGCTTCACTTCTGGAGGTTTGTACGGCATCGAACCGCCGGACAGAAACAACCGTTTCTAGACTAGAGGCTTCTGGGTAATTCAGGGGCACAATACGGGTGATTGCCTCTGCAAACACCAGTTATTACGTAGAGTACGTTGCTATATTAAGGGCCATTTTAGGTAAAAACATGTAAATGTATTAAAGTAAAATAGAAAACTAAAGTGGTATATTTACCAGAGGGAGACATATCACCTCTCTCTCTCTCTCTCTCTCTCTCTCTCTCGTCCCTCCCCCTTAACAAACTGAGGACATAACTCACTATTACTGCTTCTTAAACTGCTTCTCCCCCTTCACACCGTTACCACGGTAACGACGAGGCGTTCAGAATAATGTTCTTCTCAACAGGGTTTCTTTGTTTTTTTTAATCTCTTATTTAGAGGCGTAAAGTTGCTCAAGTCTCTCAATTCCTCCAAACTTCTCTTTTTATTTGAGTTTAAAAAAAAAAAAAGTTTTTAATCTTTCATGCATTTTTATTAAATGTTTTTCACCGTAAAATAGCCACTTTTAATATCAAGAGTTATTTTATTTGTCGTAACTCCCCACTGTGTAAGTGTAGTATAAGAGCAGAGAGGGGGTTGTTTTTTAAACAACAACAACAACAACAACAATGGACGGCGGCCCTCTCACGTCTTTTCCACGTATAGTTTGAGACTTTCCTCGACTCCAAAATACTTTAAAAAACAATATGAAAACTATGCTGCGTGTTCATAATAGTAATATTAAACTGGAGTTCCAGACCTCTGGTGAAGCTTCGGAGCTGGTTTAACATTAAAATGCCTAAAAAACTAAAACTCAACCGTTTTGTTCGACCTCGGGGACGCACACTTTGAGTTTTGGTGACCAACACATAACTATAATTATAAATAACTATAAGTATAAATACATATAATCAGTATAATCAGCAGGGCCCCTTTAACATCCCCAGAATGAAAGGAAAGGACTTCACTGGAAGAAATTATGTTTGTCAGTTAATATGCACGCTTTCTTTTCGTGTGTGTGTGTGTGTGTGTGTGTGTGTGTGTGTGTGTGTGTGTGTGTGTGTGTGTGTGTGTGTGTGTGTGTGTGTGTGTGTGTGTGTGTGTGTGTGTGTGTGTGTGTGTGTGTGTGTGTGTGTGTGTGTGTGTGTGTGTGTGTGTGTGTGTGTGTGTGTGTGTGTGTGTGTGTGTGTGTGTGTGTGTGTGTGTGTGTGTGTGTGTGTGTGTGTGTGTGTGTGTGTGTGTGTGTGTGTGTGTGTGTGTGTGTGTGTGTGTGTGTGTGTGTGTGTGTGTGTGTGTGTGTGTGTGTGTGTGTGTGTGTGTGTGTGCGCGGAGATATGAAATAAAATAACTGGGCTTAACCAGCTGCTCAGGGATCTGTGGGCGTGCCGCAGCATGCGGTCGTAAAATGATGTCATCGCTCCTGCAAATATGAAGCCGGTCGTGTCGAGGCACGTGGACGGAGAGAATATCGGAAGATTAGTTTAATCTTTAATCGTGTGTGTGTGTGTAGTCCCACACTGAACCATATATAATAATTCACGTATTAAAGACCACTTATCTGCATCAAACAATCTCTCACACTAAAACACGTTGACCATAAATGTAAAATCTTCTTCTTCTTCTTCTTCTTCTTCGCCAAGAAAAATCTGCCGTAACTGTAAATGCGGCCTCACGGAGCACAACGTGCAGATGAACTCCGAGGAGAACAAGAAGGTGGGCAAGCTGTTCGAGGACACCAAGTACACCGGCCTCATCGCCAAGCTGAAGACGGACGGCATCCCCAGCTACAGCGGCAGCATGGTGACCATCACGCTGCCCAGCTCCGGCACCGCCTACGCGGTGGCTCCGCCTTCGGCCGGCGCTGGTGTTGCGCAGCCTGCCGGGGGCGCTGCAGGGCCGGCACCCAGCGGCCCTCGGGGTCAGGGTCAGGGTCAGGCTCAAGGTCAGGCTTGGGGTCAGGGCCAGCCTCAGGGTCAGGGTCAAGGTCAGGCGTGGGGTCAGGGCCAGCCTCAGGGTCAGGCTCAAGGTCAGGCGTGGGGTCAGGGCCAGCCTCAGGGTCAGGGTCAAGGTCAGGCGTGGGGCCAGGCTCAGGGTCAGGCTCAAGGTCAGGCTTGGGGTCAGCCTCAGGGTCAGGCTCAAGGTCAGGCGTGGGGTCAGCCTCAGGGTCAGGCTCAAGGTCAGGCTTGGGGTCAGGGCCAGCCTCAGGGTCAGACTCAAGGTCAGGCGTGGGGTCAGCCTCAGGGTCAGGCTCAAGGTCAGGCTTGGGGTCAGGCTCAGGTACCGGCCAGCCTCACACCCGTCGGGGTCAACAGAGTGCCGGTTGCCGTCGGCGCCACGTCGGCCAATCTGGTGCCGGTCTCCAAAGATGTGCCGATGAAGTCCGTCACCTACGAGTGGGCGCCGCCGGTCGCCAATAAGTATCTGGTAAGAGTTCAAACTGCTCGTGAAGAGGATTCATTTGTGTGTGTGTGTGTGTATATTGAGATAATATTTTATAGTATAGTTTCCTAAGACACCAGCTCTCACCAGAAGGTCTTGTTTAGTCTAGCTCTGTATCTGTGGGACTTGTTTTGCATGTCTTTCTCACCACGAGCCTCCGTTTCAAAGCTCCTCCCCCTCTCTCTCCGTTCACTCTCGTCGCCTCCGTTCTTCCCCGCGATCCGTCTTTTTATTCACGAGCCCGGTTCTTCCCCCGGTTCTCCCCCCTCTGACCTCCCCCAGGCGGTGCGTTACATCGAGCTGCTCCCGCCGGAGAAGCGCCCGGTGGCCGGCACCGAGGGCGCCGCCTACCGCCGGCAGCAGATGGCCCGCCAGCTGCCCGAGCACGACCAGGACCCGTCCAGGTGCCACGAGCTGAGCCCCGCCGAGGTCAAGCTGATGGAGCAGTTCGTCCGCAAGTACAAGGACGAGGCCCTCGGGGTCGGAGACGTCGTGCTGCCCGAAGAGATGGCGCTGGCTCAGGCCGGAGGGGCCGGCGTCGGCGCACCCGGTGCCAGAGGGGCAGGGTTCGGACCGGGAACCGGGGCCGCTGCCGGTTCTGGCCCAGGAGCTGCAGGCGCCGCTGCGGGGCCCACGGCTGGGGCAGGAGGTGGCGCTGGCTCGGGACCCGGAGCGGCGGGTAGAGGGGTCGGAGCTGGTGGTGCTGGACCACTTTCGGGGCCCGGGACCGGACCACCTGCTGCCGGAGCCATGGGGACCGCTGGCGCTGCCGGAGCCATGGCCGTCCCCGGAGCTCAGCAAGCTGGACCCCCACAGCGGGCCTTTGTAAGCACTCTCCCTCCTGCACACTTACACCGGGTCGGCTTCCAGACCAGAATATTTGGTTTGACTTATTATCTTCGTATTAAGTGATAGAAATATGGCAAAATGCAAATGAACTGTATAAAAACGTAATAATATATGTTTTCACTTCACTTAAAGCAAACGACGACGTCTTGGAGTAACTTTTAATCACATTAGAATTCATTTTAAAATAAATTAAATCATTTATAATGTATGATTATTGCTATGACTCATAACGAACATTTACGAGGGCTGACGCCAGAGTGTGGCTCAGGTTCATCCTCGAGTTCCCACAATGCATCAGTGTCGGTAATGATTAAACGGGCCACCGGGTGGCGCCAGGAGACCAACTCTTGGCTCCTTCAGGCCTTTTGAAGTCTGAAGATGTTTTTATTTTTTATTTTTTTTAATCCATTGTGCCGTCTTTCTGCGTGAGCTTTTTTTTTTTTTTTTTTTTTTTTAATCCTCCGTCACACTCAAGAGGTCAAGAGGTCACAAGGTTAAAATGGCCGCTTGTCGGTGGGATCAAACGAGTCCTTCTTCACTTTGAAATGGACTCAAAGAGAAGGACCTTAACTTATGGGCTGTTTACAGACATAAAACTAATCACTTATTAATGGAAATTGAACGCCCACCCGTTGATGTACTGACGGCCTTCTCTTCCCCCCCCCCCCCCCTCCCTCCCCCCCTCCCAGTCGTGCCACCACTGCCAGCGGCCGATGCGCGTGGGCGAGCCGGCCGTCTACGCCGAGCGGGCCGGCTACGATAAGATGTGGCACCCGGCGTGCTTCGTGTGCTGCACCTGCGAAGAGCTGCTGGTGGACATGATCTACTTCTGGAAGAAGGGGAAGCTGTTCTGTGGGCGCCACTACGGAGACAGCGAGAAGCCGCGCTGCGGAGGCTGTGATGAGGTGAGGGGGGGTTAGTTGTTGTTGTTGTTGTTGTTGTTGATGTTTGTTTTTTTTGTAAGTTATTAGCATTTTTCTTTTTGATGCCTGAGCTTTTCTGTAGTTTTTAAATTAAATTATATTATATTTTACTTTATTCTTCTTGACGCAGCAGCAAAACATTTTTTTTTTTACAAATACAATCAAATAAAATAGCATATTGGGGCATATTGCATTTAAGAATTTAAATAATAAAGAAAAATGTATAAAATGAAAGTGTATACGTTGTCTCTAAAGTATAAAGTGACAGCGGTGCACGGTTTATTGGTTTATTGATGATCAATTTGAGGAGGATTTGTCCAGAGGTGATTTATTATAAAGTCTAATTCAGGGGTCCGTGTCACATGACCTACATTCAGGGGTCCCCTGTCACATGACCTACATTCAGGGGTCCCTGTCACATGACCTACATTCAGGGGTCCCCTGTCACATGACCTACATTTAGGGGTCCTTGTCACATGACCTACATTCAGGGGTCTGTGTCACATGACCTACATTCAGGGGTCCCCTGTCACATGACCTACATTCAGGGGTCCCTGTCACATGACCTACATTCAGGGGTCCGTGTCACATGACCTACATTTAGGGGTCCTTGTCACATGACCTACATTTAGGGGTCCTTGTCACATGACCTACATTTAGGGGTTCTTGTCACATGACCTACATTCAGGGGTCTGTGTCACATGACCTACATTCAGGGGTCCCTGTCACATGACCTACACTCAGGGGTCCGTGTCACATGACCTACATTTAGGGGTCCTTGTCACATGACCTACATTCAGGGGTCTGTGTCACACGACCTACATTCAGGGGTCCCTGTCACATGACCTACATTCAGGGGTCCCCTGTCACATGACCTACATTCAGGGGTCCCTGTCACATGACCTACATTCAGGGGTCCCTGTCACATGACCTACATTCCCTGTCTGTCCACAGCTGATCTTCAGTAACGAGTACACCCAGGCCGAGGGCCAGAACTGGCATCTGAAGCACTTCTGCTGCTTCGACTGCGACTGCGTCCTCGCCGGAGAGACGTACGTGATGGAGAGCGACAAGCCGGTGTGCCAGCCGTGCTACATGGAGAGCTACGCCGTGGTGAGGCTTTCTGGTCTTCTTAGTGTGTGTGTGTGTGTGTGTGTGTGTGTGTGTGTGTGTGTGTGGTTTAGTCTGACCAAATAGAAGCAGGATATACTGCATGTATCATGAGGAGCATTTCTAATGGTAGATGGGCAGAAATGAATAGTGGAAAGAAAAAATAAACTTGAGGCTCTTGAAATTAGGATTTTTTTAATATATATATGATTCGTACAGTAAACTATCGTAAATATTTCTATAAATCGCACACGTCGAACAAACGGAGCCAAAAGTCGATTTTAAACACGATTTTATCCGACATAATCCAACTTGAAGCCTCAGTTTATACTTTTCATTCGGATTGTTTCAAAGGTTATTTCAGTATTTAAAGGTCAGCCGGGTCACGAAAGGAAATTGTTGGCAAATAATGCCCCAAAAGTCACTTTCCACCAGAATTAGAGGGGTTTTTTTTAGACTTGAATCGGGTTTAAAGGAAAACACTTTTTTCTGTAAACAATCCACACCAATATTTGATAGATATTTTTTTTTTTTTTATCACATGGGAGTTTATGTGCACGAGCAAAAATGTCTAAACGGAAAGCTTGAATAACATGAAAATGAAGTCGACTATTTGCCCTGACATCATCTTCATCTTCATCTTCATCATGTCCTCCGTCGTCCCAGAAATGCGCCGCCTGCCAGAAGCCGGTGGAGCCCGAGGCCCAGAGGGTTTCCTACGGCGAGCACCACTGGCACGCCGAGCCGCGGTGCTTCAAGTGCTCCGGCTGCTCCACGTGCCTGGTGGGCCAGCGCTTCATGGCCCAGCAGGGCTCCCTGTTCTGCTCCGTGGAGTGCAAGAAGAAAACGGCGGCGTGAAGAACGACTCATCCAGAGACCCCCCCAAAAAAAAGCCCAAAAACTTTAAAATCAGTCCTCTTCTTTCACGTGTTGCCTTTCTTCTTACTGATGAGATTACCTTTGTTTGTTTGTTTTTAAATATTAAATCTGTGTCTTTAATGGCATCGGTGCTGTTCTACTCCTCTGGAACCAACTGTTGATTTAATATGCCACTTTTTTTTTTACTGCTTCATCCATGCAAAAACAAAAACAAACATAAAACTACTGAGACTCTCCTCTTTAAGACAGGTTTGGGGTTGCTTTGCTTCCACTGTATTCCAGACCAAACGGAAATAAAATCATATTCATGATCATAGTGACAATCCAGTCTGTGGTAGTATTCAACTTCCTGAATGAGATTTTGAATCTGACAACAATACATTTGTGGTTTTGTTGCACTTGATCCAATGAGGTGTGTGGTGGTACACCTGTAACAGGTAGATGAACAAAAAGGTCTAATAATGTGGATTATTGCACCATATTGGCACCGGTTTTCATTACCCAACTCACCATGACATCGAATTAGTGGGAGCCCTGAGCTTGTTTATCTGCAACGAGTCGGTGCCTTCTCGGGGTGACGGGAGACAACGACACCCGACGAGTGTTTGTTATGTTCGGTCTGCTCCGTAACAAACTCCGTAACTTAGTTTCCGTCGCTGTCGTTTTCCAAAGACGTTTTTTATTTTACTAATTTTCTCTCGCTTGTGGGTTAGCTATAGCTCGCTAGCTTGTTTAGCTCCTCCCACTCTAGCTCCGAACATTCTCTTCGATGCGCAATGTGTTGTAGCTCCTCCCACTCCAGCTCTGAACATTCTATTTCTTGTGACGTGATGAACATTCTACTTCATGAAATGGCTTTGATCTGTCCTGATGCTGCAGTAGAAAAAAAAAAGCTATATTTGAAGCCAACTGCTCCTGAAGAATTCTATGAGAATATATATATCTTTTTTTTTTTTTACAGGATTTAAGGCTGCACGGTGGTGTAGTGGCTAGCACTGTCGCCTCACAGCAAGAGGGCCGCGGGTTCAATTCCCGGTCAGAGCGGTCCTTCTGTGTGGAGTTTGCATGTTCTCCCCGTGGCAGCGTGGGTTCTCTCCGGGCTCTCCGGCTTCCTCCCACAGTCCAAAGACATGCTGCAGGTTAATTGATCTCTAAATGTCCCATAGGTGTGAATGTGAGAGTGAATGGTTGTATGTCCCTACATGTGCCCTCGATGGACTGGCGGCCTGTCCAGGGTGTCCCCTGCCTTCGCCCTATGTCAGCTGGGATAGGCTCCAGCGCCCCCGCGACCCTAATGAGGATTAAGCGGTATTGAAAATGGATGGATGGATGGAGGATTTAAGGCATCAATACAGTCTGATATAATGACGAATATTTTTCGCAACCGTTATACGTTTGTCCCCATAATGCATGGAGTCTTACCATTCTTTTATGGGGATAAATATTATAAGGGCGTGTCTGCGGAAACTCTCCCAGAAGGCAAACTTGAAGTTTCTTCAACCGAAGAGACCAGGCACATTAAATTTGTGCAGTCCATGAGAGAAGATTTCCGGTCCACCCAGGCAATTCGGGATGAAAAGTCGAGGGAACAGCTGGACATGAAGGAAAAAGAAAACATCGACCTTCTGGACAAGCTCCAATACCAGGAGGAGCTCAGCCACCAGGTGGTTGCAACATATGAGGCAGAGACCCTCAAAACCGAAGAGGCCCAGCAGATTAAATATGACGCCCTGGAGAATAAATTAAAAAAGGACCAGGACCAGACCTTGCAGTCCATGAGAGAAGATTTCCTGTCCATCCAGGCAGTTCAGGATTGTTTAAAACAGAAACTGGAGACGGAAGTCCAACAACTTGAGGACAAAAAACAGTTGTTGAAAAGGAAACTCCAAGAGCCGATTGAAAAAAATAAGGTCCTGGAGACGGAACTAAAAAAGCTGAAGGACAAAAACCAGGACCTGAAAAAGTCCAAACATGGCCAGGACATGGATGAGACAAACCAGACCCCTGAGCTGGGAATAAAACCACCCTTGATGAACCAGACAACTATGTTGTTCTCCTCCTGCAGCCATCTTCCTGAATCGATGGAGAAGCACGACGATGGTGCCAGCCTCCTTCCTCAACAACTGGAGGACATTGACAGGACGACATCGACCTCATGGACACCCCCCGTGCCGGCAATACCACCACTCTCAAACTTCCAGAAGGTGCCATCATCCTTCCAAAGGAAGAAGAACAAGAACGACGATGGTGCCAGCCTCCTTCCTCAACAACTGGAGGACATTGACAGGACGACATCGACCTCATGGACACCCCCCGTGCCGGCAATACCACCACTCTCAAACTTCCAGAAGGTGCCATCATCCTTCCAAAGGAAGAAGAACAAGAACGACGATGGTGCCAGCCTCCTTCCTCAACAACTGGAGGACATTGACAGGACGACATCGACCTCATGGACACCCCCCGTGCCGGCAATACCACCACTCTCAAACTTCCAGAAGGTGCCATCATCCTTCCAAAGGAAGAAGAACAAGGACAACGATGGTGCCAGCCTTCTTCCTCAACAACAGGACAACATTAACAACTGGATAACATCGCCCATATCAAAACGCCCCGTGCTGGCAATAGAACCACGCTTGACCAAACTAATGAATATGTCGTTGTCCTTCTACAGAAATCTTCCTGAATTGATAGAGAAGCACGACGATGTCGCCACCCTCCTTCCTGAACAACTGGAGGACATTGACAAGACGACATCGTCCTCATGCACACACCCCGTGCAGACAATACCACCACTCTCGATCTTCGAGAAGGTGCGATCAAACTTCCAAAGGAAGAAGGAAAAACTCGGCAGATACGACAATACTGCCTTCGTCTTTCTTCAACAGGACAACAGTCCTGTTGTTGAAGACAGTGACAGTACAACATCGTCCTTATGGACACCCTCCGTGCGGACAATACTACCGCGGTTTTCCAGAAGGTTCAATCATCCTTACAATGGAAGAACAAGGACGACGATGGTCAACAACTGGTCGACATTGACAGTATGACATCGCTCTCATGGTCCGACGACGATGAGATAAACCAGACCCCTGAGCTGGGAATAGAACCACCCTCGATCAACCAGACGACTATGTTGTTGTCCTCCGATAGCCATCTTCCTGAATCGATAGAGAAGCACGACGATGTCGCCACGAACGGCAGTGACTTAGATGAATGAAGAGGCCTGAAGAGGCCTTGCAGATTAAATATGACGCCTTGGAGGCGAATTTAAAAATGGACCCAGGAGTCCATGAGAGAAGATTTCCTGTCTACCCAGGCAGTTCAGGATGGAAAGTCTAGGGAACAGCTGGGCAAGAAGGAAAAAGAAAACGCTGACCTTCTGGACGAGCTCCAACACCAGGAGGCCCTCAGCAACCAGGTGGTTGCAAGATATGAGGCTGACACCCTCAAAACCGAAGAGGCCCGGCAGATTAAATATGACGCCCTGGAGGCAAATTTAAAAATAGACCAGGAGTCCATGAGAGAAGATTTCCTGTCTACCCAGGCAGTTCAGGATGGAAAGTCTAGGGAACAGTTATGACCAGTCATTGTTTTTAGTTTACTTTCTACTTTTTAATTTTTTAATTTTAATTTCCTAGGAGGCCAGGAGTCGTGCGAGTGTGTGAGTGTGAGTGTTAGCGTGTGTGTGTGTGTGTGTGTGTGTGTGTGTGTGTGTGTGTGTGTGTGTGTGTGTGTGTGTGTGTGTGTGTGTGTGTGTGTGTGTGTGTGTGTGTGTGTGTGTGTGTGTGTGTGTGTGTGTGTGTGTGTGTGTGTGTGTGTGTGTGTGTGTGTGTGTCCCTTTCACATTAAACGGCTGCTTTAACTCCAGTACGCCACCAGATGTTGCCGTTCTTCTTCAAAGTGAAGCCCTGAAGCTTCCAATCCTTTTCGGTAGACATAGAAAGGAAGCTCCGCCCATCACTACTAAATACCCAGTCCATCGCTCTGTGAGCTGTTCTACTTTCACAGCTGTGGTCCTCCCACTCAGGTGTGTTTGTTTGCACCAGGTGAAGGTGCTCCACGACATCCATTAGTGCAGTAAAGTCATGGAAGAATGTGACATGAAGCCGGGTATGCTTTATGGCGGGGCTACACGGTGATTAACGGGTCCAGAGACGTATACGCCTTATCTACGTCACTCCTCTAAAAGTAAAAAAAAAACAAGATGGCGACGGCCAAAAAAACAAATTCGGAGGCTTCAAAACCGCAGTCCACCTCCTCTATACACGATTAACACACACGGAGGGAGAGCGACTTACTTCTCTGCTCAGGACGCCATTGCTCCGCTATATCTATACAGAAAATAGTTGTCTTCTGCTATTAAAAATATATATGTTTTAATCAGCGCGGCTCAGGGCGAGCGCTCTCTTACGTACCGGCCGCCACACTCTGATGGGAACAATGCAGCGGTGGAAAAAACCAACTCCGAGGGGCTCGTGTTTTCATTCACTGGGTGGAAACGGTGCACAATTCAAGGAAGCTCCATCTCTGAGGAGCCCCATTGTCTTGCCGTTGTTTCCTCCTCCGTCAACCACAACTCTGCCAGACCCGATGTGACCCGTGATCGCCTGGCGGGCTCCAGGGTCGCCCGCCCAGTCGTGACCCCTTCTCCATCCCATCCTCCTCTGTGTCTTTCTCTTCATTTTATTGCATCGCTTTGGTTTTCTGTTGAAACTCTTGTCTCGCGCAACGAAAAGAGAGTTCACACCGTGGTGACGGGCGAGGTCTCCTTTACCCGCAGCGTCGTGCGCTTGTTGGAATTTTGCATCTGATTTGAATTCATAGCTCGAGTTTGCGTCGCGCTGCGGCTCGACGCGGGGAATTTAAATCGTGAGCCTCGTTTCTCACAGATTTTGCATCGTGTTTACTCGAAACTTGTTTTGAATGGACAGACAAGAGCAGCGTTTTACTGCCTTCAGTCTCCAGGGTCACTGAGCCAGTTGTGTTGTTATTTAAGTCGTTGGGGAAGAAACCGAGAAAAATGTCGACATAGTCAAAAAACAAAATGCAGAGACCTCCATTTTTTAAAAATTAAAAAAAGATTTCAGCGATATTTTTATTTTCACTGTACACATTCACATTTACATTTATGTTGATATACACTTCATATACACTACACATACTTTGCATTTTGCATACTCTGTTTAAACTTAAATTGATGTCCTTAAATACACGTATTCTATTGTGTATATATATTTTACATATTTTGCACATTATGCACACTGTTTACATTTCATTTAATTGAATTTCCTTAATACACACTGCAGGGACCAAATATATATATATATATATATATATATATATATATATATATATATATATATATATATTTTTTTTATTTTGTATATATCTGTCATCCCTGTTATTTTATTTTGTGTGTTTAGTTTATTTAGTCTTCCATTTATCTCTATCTCTCTATCTATCTATCTATCTATCTATCTATCTATCTGTCTATCTATCTGTCTATCTATCTATCTATCTATCTATCTATCTGTCTATCTCTCTATCTATCTATCTATCTCTCTATCTGTCTATCTCTCTATCTATCTCTCTATCTATCTATCTATCTGTCTATCTATCTCTCTATCTCTATCTATCTATCTATCTGTCCATCTGTCTCTCTATCTCTATCTATATCTATCTATCTAATTGGAAACCTAAGACCATGTGACACAACAAGAGGAGCCAATTCTGATTGGCTGGTTGAATCACATGTTTTCTGATCGCAAAAGAATTAAAAGGGTCGTCTTGCTTCACAGTTTGGGGGTCATTGGGCCTATTTTAACCTTTTTTAATCGAGTAAGTGCTGCAACTGTAGAACATTGAGATATGGTTTTCATGCAAAATATTTGCAGATGAGTGTTTAGCAATTTGTAATGAGTTCTTCCTTTCATTTTCATTTGTCTTGTTCTTACAGTTAAAGGCTGCAGGACGAAGATCACGTGGACTCGCTTACAGTAAATAGGCTACTGCTGGGGTCAGCGTGGATATTCTTTTATCAAAATAAAAAGGAAACAGTCATTAAACCTCATAAAGAAATGTGCGTCAGCCCCTCGAAGGAACAACAAGTACAAGTGCATACCTGAAACACTGGAAACCACACGAGGAGACGTTCAGGCACGCAAAGAGAACATAATTATCGCTATGACAACCAGACCGGATCAGAGAAGCTGAGGAAGGGAGACTGATTACACAGTGAAGCAGCTTTTCAGTGCATGCAGTGTTTCTTCTTCATCATCAAACAAAGTACGGAGTAAAGGAAATATTTATTATCTCCTAAGAAACCAGATTTTTCTTCTCAGGTTAAAGACCAGATGGAATCTGAAAGACTTTCCCCCATCGAAGCTCGAGGAGGAGCGTCTCAAGACGACCGGACTGGCCAACGCTCTGCAAACCCAATAACTCACTACCTGCATTCCTGCAGACGCCATATCTGTTGATATGGATCACACTGCATCCAGATCTCTCTTACTTCATCGTCCCGATCGGAGGCCAACGGTACAAACTGGTCCCAGTTCAGCCATTGCGATTCGTACCAGTTCACCGGGCGGACACAACGTTGGTGCGAGAACTGGCCCCCACAATGCACTGGGCCCCATAATGCACTGGGCCCCACAATGCACTGGGTGTCTCATTACATTACATTACATGTCATTTAGCTGACGCTTTTATCCAAAGCGACTTACAATAAGTGCATTAAACCATGAGTCCAAACTCAGAACAACAAGAATCAAGCAAGTACAATTTCTGCAATAAAGTTAAACTACAGAGTACTATCCGTACGTGCCATTTAAGTGCTACTAAAGTGCTACTAAAGTGCTAAACAACAAAGTGTTATCGGTAACGGACATTTAAGTGCTACTAGAGTGCTACTACGGCTCTACCTTCCCTATTCAAGGTATAGTCGAAAAAGATGTGTTTTTAGTTTGCGACGGAAGATGTAGAGACTTTCTGCTGTCCTAACGTCAATGGGGAGCTCGTTCCACCAATGAGGAGCCAGCACAGCAAACAGTCGTGACTTTGCAGAGTGTTTAGCTCGAAGTGAAGGAGCTACAAGCCGATTGGCAGAAGCCGAGCGAAGTGAACGAGGTGGGGTGTGAGGTTAGACCATGTCCTGGATGTGAGGTTAGACCATGTCCTGGATGTGAGGTTAGACCATGTCCTGGGTGTGAGGTTAGACCATGTCCTGGGTGTGAGGTTTGACGATGTCCTGGATGTGAGGTTAGACCATGTCCTGGATGTGAGGTTAGACCATGTCCTGGATGTGAGGTTAGACCATGTCCTGGATGTAGACCGGACCCGATCTGTTCGCAGCACGGTACGCAAGTACCAATGTTTTGAAGCGGATGCGGGCGGCCACCGGTAACCAGTGAAGGTCGCGGAGGAGCGGAGTAGTGTGGGTAAATCTCGGGAGGTTGAAGACCAGTCGAGCAGCTGCATTCTGGATGAGCTGTAGAGGTCGAATGGCATTAGCAGGTAGACCTGAAGGAGGGAGTTGCAGTAGTCCAGCCGTGAGATGACCAGAGTCTGGACCAGTCTCGAGACCGGCCGTGTTTTTACATTACATGTCATTTAGCTGACGCTTTTATCCAAAGCGACTTACAATCATGTTACATTCATACACTGTATAACAGCTACAGGGAACAATTCAGGGTTAACTGTCTTGCTCAAGGGGCGGGGATTGAACCACCAACCCCCTGATTGAAAGACGGACCTGCTAACCACTGAATCCACAGTCGCCCCCCGCCCTAGTCTATAAACTATATTGTGTTACTACTTCACCTGGTGCATATTTTTCATGTTATTGAATGTTTATTATTTTTATTCTAGTCGTAAACCGATTCCATCCACGATACGGACGAGTAGCTGAACCTCAAAGTATGAATGTTAATGATGTAAATAATTGAGAGTTAACCGATTATTATGAACTCAACTTGTACCTTTTTCACAGTACTTTTACTAATATTGTAGAACTTATCGCAGGTACAGAAGTTACGTGCTCACCCAACATGTCACGTGACATGTTGGGTGAGCACGTAACTTCTGTACCTCTGAGGAAAAGAGTTTTGATGTATCCAGAAGGACTTTATGTGCTTTATGAATCAGATTCGGGTGTTAAATGGACTAAATGGGCTTTTAAAAGTCGACTTTGAGGGTTTTCTAAACAGCAATGTCGAATCTGCACATTTTTTTCATCCTTTCCGCCATTTTGGTCCAACGACGTCACGTGAAAAGGTCTTCACGGACGTTGAACCCGGCGTATTTACACGGAGCTTCGTGTTGACAATGACGGTATTTTATAGACCTAACCCGGCTTTGTGTTGACTCTGGGCCTCCTCGGTTACCGGTTTGCACCGCGTGGTGTTTGGACCAGTCGGCGACGGCCTCACGGACGGCAATATTTCAGTTTTAAACGTGCCGCGAGTCTTCTGAAATATGAAATATCTTTTTGCCCACTAGTGCCTCGCTTATCTCCTCCCACCCTATCAAACCGGTAGGTTTTACCGAAGGAGTTCAGAGATCCTCAGAGTCGAGTTCACCAGGTTGCTATGGAAACCATTGACAGTTCAGCAAACAGAGAGTTGTGATGTGTTTTCATCTCGTAAAACACCACATGGCCGTGTTCTCACTGCTCTGTCAACAGTGCGACGCCTTAAATTCAACTAGACTAAAGATACCTGCAGAAAAACATCACGATTGCCGTCTGGTTTATAATCAGACACTAACATTTTTTTTATAGTTTAATAGTGTGTATGTGTATATTATGTTTGTGTGATGTTTGGAGCTACTTGGATCCTGAATTTCCCTTAGGGGATCAATAAAGTACTTATCTATCTTATCTATCTGTCTAAAAGTGTCTCTTTGCAGAGTGTAAAATGTTTTTTATTGCTCCGCCTCCACCGTGCACGTTTCCCTTTCCTGCCATTGTTCCTCTTTTCAATGCCGCCAGCTGGAAAATAAATGAGAGAATAAAAAGCTGCAGCCTTAATTCTGTAAATTAATGTTAAAATAGGAAACGACTGTGTGCTGATTAGAGGGCTTGAGACGAACGCGTGGTTTTAAATGCTCCGATGGTAGAAGCGGCGTATGCGTTTTCCTTTTTCCACAACAACAGTAAACATTGTGAGTCTCAGTCCCTGAACGCATCCTTACTTCATTGTGTCTCTTTCCAACCGTTCACTGAGTTCGCTTCAAAGTGAACTCAGTTGACCTTAAAGTGACCCGTGATAAAAGAAAATACATTGCTTTTAGTTTGGTACGTATTTATTTAATAATTACGGTTGCATATTTATTGTGGGACTTCTATACAACCAAAAGGAGTCGCCCCCTGGTTGTCAGGAGAGAGAATGCAGCTTTAACACATGAAGCATAGACTTCTATACAACCAGAGGAGTCGCCCCCTGGTTGTCAGGAGAGAGAATGCAGCTTTAACACATGAAGCATAGACTTCTATACAACCAGAGGAGTCGCCCCCTGGTGGTCAGGAGAGAGACATGAAGCATAGACTTCTATACAACCAGAGGAGTCGCCCCCTGGTGGTCAGGTGAGAGAATGCAGCTTTAACACATGAAGCATAGACTTCTATACAACCAGACCTCTTTTAGCAACCGGAGTAAACAAGATGTCAATCAAGCACAGGCCATACACTCCCACACACTCCTGTTTAAGATGCCTAACACTTCAGTAGTAAGAATGATCGCGACTGTGTGTGCACTTGCGTGTCTTTCATCAAACATACAGTGGGGTCTTACTTGCATGCTAGTAGCACACATAAATGCTTTCATGTGTGTGTGTGTGTGTGTGTGTGTGTGTCAGTATTTGAACGCCTGTTGGAATTGTCTTCTTTTTTTTCTTTTCTTTAAATAACATCTGTTTTTAATGAGGGGATTCCACTGCTGTGCCAGGCGGAGCAGAACAGAGCAGTGGAAAAAAATCCTCCACACAGAAGAGACTCTTAACTCATGACATGGAACAGCACACTGTGTGTGTGTGTGTGTGTGTGTGTGTGTGTGTGAGCTGACATACTTGATGTCTCTCTCTGAACTAACACGGATTAACCTACTGACCCGCATATATTTTAGAATCGAGACCTTTTTGACATCATTATATAAAAACAACAACCAACAGAACAATGCGGACCCTGTAAATTAAAATGAAAAAAAGTGTTAATCATGCAATCAGATTTTTAAATAATGGGGAAATGAAGGTGCTACGATCTGGTAAGGTGCAAGTCAAGTTTGAAAGATTCGTGCTCTTATAAACATATCATTAAAACCCTTTGCGATGCCGATTGCGTCGCCACAACAATTCATCTGTTTCCATGGATACGTGTCAGTCATCCACACACGGCACATTTCGTCCATTGGGCCCTTCAGGAGGAAACTTCTCATTCCAGACCTTCCGTCTCTTTGACCTCCTCTCCGCCCTCATTCGTTCCCATTAGCCGTTCACACACACTGGTCTCTCGCCGTGCTCCCACCACTCCCTCCGTACGGTGAATACTAGATAAATAAAGGCCTCCTGCACCGGAGGAGCCCGATAACAAGCCCCCCCCCCCGGAGGTTTTGGCGAGCACCCGGGTAACAGAGTTTAACGTCGGGAGGCAGGAATGTGAGGCGGCCTTGTATGGTCATGAGAACTGACTTGCTGCTTCTTTTTTTATACACACACTCCTGTGTGTGTGTGTGTGTGTGTGTGTGTGTGTGTATTTTCTGTGAGGATCGAGGCTGGTTTTTGATACACTTTCACAGCAGGAGGCCAACGCGTTCTCACTCCCGGCTCTCCGCATACCGACGACTTTGGTGGCTCGAAGCGCGTCAAGTTTCCCCTCGTTACGCACATGAAGTGTCCTTTCAAAATAAACTTCCATATATACACGAATTGTACAGTTCACACTTATATGCATACGGTGTCTTTTCAAAATAAACTTCCGTATTTAGACGAGATGTACAGTTCCCATTCGTTACATGGATACAGTCTTTTCAAAATAAACTTATGTATTTACAGAAAAAGTTTCTTTTAGAAACTCTATTCTCAGTGCTAACATGAAGATAAGGAAACTTATTTCCTTCGTGAGGCATCGACAAGGAGGAGATGGAGGCCGTCGCCCAAACAGCGCTGGTTAATATCTTGCTAACAGGACTTTTTACGACTAATGTTATTGTCATATTGGGGAATAACTCCACTTTGCAATCCGTCCACACATATAATATCTTTGTTTTTGAGAACTAAGGATGAATAAGCCCGTTTCGAGTGGGCCGAAGAATAATTTACAGTGAACTAAACAGGGGGATTAAATCAGGAAGGCACCTCTGAAGTATTCATGTCACGACTACTTCGTTAGTAGCTTTCTGGTATTGTTCAAACAAATGAAACGCATCACAGATGTAGTGCCAATAAAATTACATTAGACTAGATCCAACTTGCCATATTTTTTATTTTTTTCGTGGAGGAGGGTTCCAGCACCCACCAGGCTCCGCCCACAAATGGCCGCCGCAATTGTTTCCTGGCAACAGTAGTGAACGCGTGCGCTTTGATGAGGAGGCAAGCGCGCATGGAAACTGTAGTAAAGGCACGGTTCAGAGGAACGGACACACGAGACCCGTAGTGTGTGTGTGTGTGTGTGTGTGTGTGTGTGAGTGTGTGTGTGTGTGTGTGTGTGTGTGTGTGTGATGTTTACAGATCTGTCCCAGAGCATCGCTCTCCTCCTCCTCCTCCTCTGCTTTCTGTATCTCCTCCCTTGGTATTCTTGGAGTAGCCCCCTCACCTTAAACCTTTATCCATGAATCAAGAGACGCAAACTGAAGCTTGTGACCTTTCGGGGAGGAATCTCGTAAACTTTGCAAAGACTTCCGAATCCGACAACGGTAACTGTTTCAATTCGATGGTTTAAAAGCTTCCTAACTGCCTGGGAAAAAACATGCAGACCCATATTTATAATGTCCTATTATGTAAAAGGGTCTATATATATATATAGTGCATTGTTGCCATTGGTTCGGTCCCTTTCAATACCTTTCATTCGGACAGTAAGGAAGAATTCCCATGTTTAAGTGACCGTTTGTATTCATGGGACAATATAAGAAAAGAATGGAAATATTTTTCAGGAAGGTACGTTTATTAATTTAGCGTTGAAGTGTATGGACATGTATGTTTCAATGCTTACTGTGAAAACTGTCGAGGAACGTAAACGCCGTCCTTCTGACGGCAAAAAGATGAAAAAACACACTTCTATTTTTTCATCCCGCACTCCGCACCTCTGTGACCTCTGACCTTTGAACCACGGTGCCAAAATCCACACTGGTCCTGTTTGAGGGAACATTTCCACCGGCGAGGCCCCTTACCTCGCTGCCTTTGATGGCTACGCTGCAGGAAACGGGAAAGAGAACAATATTTCATTCTTTTCATTCGCATGTTCAGGGAAACGCAGGCGCAGATAAGAAGACCCGTATTAACTCTCTCTCGGAGCTGTAATGACCTCTCAGATCCCCGTGGGCCGGCCGGTTCTCTTGGCACGGGGTCTAAATGAACAATGTCTGTGGAAGAGATTCATTTCCCTTATCAACGCGGAGACGTTTATCCCGTCAAGAGGATCGACTTGTTCCAACACCGCTTATCTCCGTGACTTCTGTGCCGGTCGATACTTGTTGAAAGAATGTGTTCGAGGGAATGTTGTTATTGCGCACTCTGGCCTTTCCTTTGGTAGAGAACATCAGAAAAACAAAGACCTGAAGCAACAAAAAGGCAACGGGGATCCTTGAACTTTGACGGAAGTAGAAGTGGAAGTAGGAACTCGTCTTTTCTTGGAAACGTGAACGGTTTTGAAGACCAGTGGGAATGCGATCTGACGCTCCTTCAACACCCTAGAAATGGAAAAACGTGACCCTTTGAGATGTAAACTGTAACACAGTGAAATGATCACAGTCACTCCAAGCTTTTTACATTTCAGATTTCTCCTCTCCCTCGTCTGTCTCAATCAGGCAGTGACTTAAAGCTGCATTCTCTCTCCTGACCACCAGGGGGCGACTCCTCTGGTTGTATAGAAGTCTATGCTTCATGTGTTAAAGCTGCATTCTCTCTCCTGACCACCAGGCGGCGACTCCTCTGGTTGTATAGAAGTCTATGCTTCATGTGTTAAAGCTGCATTCCCTCTAGTGACCACAAGGGGGCGACTCCTCTGGTTGTATAGAAGTCAATGCTTCATGTGTTAAAGCTGCATTCTCTCTCCTGACCACCAGGGAGCGACTCTTCTGGTTGTATATAAGTCTATGCTTCATGTGTTAAAGCTGCATTCCCTCTAGTGACCACAAGGGGGCGACTCCTCTGGTTGTATAGAAGTCAATGCTTCATGTGTTAAAGCTGCATTCTCTCTCCTGACCACCAGGGAGCGACTCCTCTGGTTGTATAGAAGTCTATATAAATGACTCTACTTCTCTTGATTTATTCCCTCAGTAAACATTGTAAACATTAGTTTTTGGTCTCAATCTCTAGTTTCAAGTCTTCTTCAATTCAGCGTGATATTCATTTAGTAAATTTAGAGAGTCAAACAGACCATAATGCAACGTATGGTGTCACTCCTCCTCAGTCCAAATATGGTCACCGCTGTTCACAAGAACCTAACAAACTAATCAGTGGTGAACTCATTACTGTACTTCATGTTTTCTCCACTGGAGGTGCACCCTAGAGGGCACTTACATTCTGTGGTTGAAACGTTGTAATGTCCACGTCGAATAAAACAATACGTAAGAAAAGGGAGATTTTATTTGTCCTTTTAACTTTTTTGGGATTCGAAAAAAAAAAGGTTTGTGATGAAGTTAAATTTGGGGCAGAATGTAATCCTGGAGGATCTGCTGAGGCTCGGCCAGCTTTGGTCTCGAGAGGTGTTATTTTCTCAGATACCGGATCTCTCCCCCCCCCCAGCGCGTTGCATTTCGTTGATATGCCATTTAAATATTCAAAACCGTGTGATTTAACGTGAACCTCAATACATTTTAGTTTCACATGCATATATCACACGACGTAGCGTTTTACCGAGAACAAGGGGGATTTTTCAGGAGCCTTCGTAGCACGAATAAAGGTATCGACCAATCAAATATCAGAGATATTCAACGTGCAACCTTATATTGCACGTTGAATATCAATATATAACAATGCGGAGGCTTCGTAGACCGAAACCAAGATGGCAAACGCAGACCCTCTCCCTCAACTTCTTACCTTTCACAATAAAAGCCCGAGACATGCACACAGTGTAACTGTAACCAGAGGGATCTTAGCCTTTTGCTAAAAGGAAACTCAATGAAATAGCTAAAGGGTCGTTGTGTTTTCGTGACGTTGGGATGAGCCGTTTATATATCGACATCGTCCACCATGTTGCACCGCCATGTTTCTACAGTAGCCCAGAACGGACAAACCAAACACTGGCTCCAGAGAAAACCTTTCATGTTTGTTTTTTTACGTTACCCGAAAGGCCGAAAACGCTTCGTGAAACTGACGTAACCTCAATAGAGTGTTGTTATGGTAACGACGGCCTCTGAGCGGTCTGGAGTCAGCCGAAGGATATTCAGTTGGTTGCAATTTGCAACCACACCACTAGATGCCGCCACATTCTACAAACTGTAGACCTTTAAGCAGATCATTATTTTTAAATGTTAGGTTCCTTGTATGTTAATGTTGATTATTAGGAACAAATACTTATTTTATAAAAACAAAAAGGAATTAAAGGACAATGATAAAACATTACTGATGACAACAGACAGGCAAAGTCTGTAAAACACACAAACTTTCTCTTATTCGCAAAAACATAATTTAAGAAATGTTTTATAAATAACTGAATGTCCCTGCTGCAATGTGATGAACTGTTCATGTTCCACAGCGAGTAGTTAAGATAATTCAGGTCAACTGGGAATCTGTTGAGAAAAAGGTAAGGGCACGGGTTATAATTAGAAATGAAATAAAAATAAACAAATAAGTTGTTAAAGAAATCATTGATCGCTGAAGCACTTTCCTCTTTATGAACACATCTCACTCAACTTGACAAATTGCTTCACGAGCCGATCTGGAGCCCCGATCGGCGTCGGGGGGCGACCTCGCTGACTGGGTCATGTGTTTCCCAACCGGCCGTCTAGACGGACGGACAGCGCTCTGAGGCCCCCCCACACACACACACACACACACACACACACACACACACACACTCCTCCCCCGTTGTCCCTGAAAACAGGCGTCTATTGAGACCAGCCAACACACACTTTCCACAATGTCACGGGCCGATTCACGTCGAAGTGGGGGACTGAATTAAAGAGGCGTGAGCGCACACACCTATAGCAACGTGTGGAGCCATTACACGCACACCAATGCAGTCGTTGTAGAGTTTCCACTCTTTGCAGGTTCGCTTGGTGAATTACTTTGTTGTTGTTTTTTTGGGGGGGGGAGGGTTCTTCTTTTACAATACACACATTGACGTTATTGAGATAACTTAGTGTTTTTGGGGGCTGGATTAGTTCATCACGTAGCTCACTGGAAAATTCCTCTGTGATCCCTCAGTTTTTTGTTTCATTTATAAAAAGGTATTCCCCAGAAGTTCTCAACATAAACACGATCCATGCACACACAGAATATCATCAACACCGAGGAATGCGACGCCCCCCCCCCCCACCACCACCCTGCCACCGGGTTGCCCTTTTCCCTCCTGCCCCTGTCTCCAGGTGGTACTGTAGCTCTCTGGTTGAGGGATGGGCTGATGAGGAACACACTAACACATCCCTATCAGTAGGTGGACAGCTGTGATGAGATGCAGCTGTTGTTTGACCGTGTGGACTATGGAGCAGATCGCTCTGGTCCTTTTGGGGCGATTGGGTATCTTCAGCAACACATGAGATTTTAATATAAAGCCGTCCAAGTAACATTCACAGTATAGTGTCCTGTGTCCTGGTTTACATTGTAGGTGCTGCTGTAAGCTTCTCTCCTGGTTGAATGTCTGTTTTTTTTGTTTATTCTCACCCCCAAACACCACTGGGACCTCCTCCTTTACGCAGACTGAAATTCTTTAAATGATTGATAATGATTGCAATGTTTATAATGTTAACGTAGATACGGGGCACGCGGCTGCTTACTACCTCCTTGTGTGATGGTTCTCCCTCACCCTGAGTTTCTTTTTTCCCACGATGTATGCTTTATGTCTAAGATGGGTTTGTGACTGTAAACACCCACCCCTATCATTTGTCTTCTAACGGGACACATGAACAGGAGCCTCACTGTTCCCCCCCCCCTCCCCTTGGCCGTAATAAATCGTATCTCCTCACAATGCCCAGCGCCATGGAGCCGTGGAAGGAATTAGCGCTCGTAGCTCTTCCTGCGGTCGCTGAGGCCACGCATGCATCTGACTGTGAACACTCAACCTGCGGTTTGAGGCTCGAGAGGAGAGTGCGCGTTGGTCTTTGTTCCCGTTTATGCACAGATGTGTGTGTAAATGCTTCACACCTTTTGTTTGTGTGTGTATGACTGAGTGTTTGTGCATGGTCTCTCTACGGGGTATCTACAGTGTCTCTACAGGGTCCCTACAGTGTACCTACGGGGTCCCTACAGGGTATCTGCAGTGTCTCTACGGGGTCCCTACAGTGTACTTACAGTGTCCCTACGGGGTCCCTACATGGTCTCTACAGTGTCCCTACGGTGTACCAAAAGTGTCCCTACGGTGTACCTCTGGGGTCCATACTGTGTACCTACGGTGTCTCTACAGTTTCCCTATGGTGTACCTACTGTGTACCTACTGTGTACCTACGGTGTCTCTACAGTTTCCCTATGGTGTACCTACTGTGTACCTACTGTGTACCTACGGTGTCTCTACAGTTTCCCTATGGTGTACCTACTGTGTACCTACTGTGTACCTACGGTGTCTCTACAGTTTCCCTATGGTGTACCTACTGTGTACCTACTGTGTACCTACGGTGTCTCTACAGTTTCCCTATGGTGTACCTACTGTGTACCTACAGTGTCTCTACAGTGTCCCTACGGGTCTCTACAGTGTCTCTACGGTGTCCCTACGGGATCCCTATAGGGTCTCTACAGTGTCTCTACAGTGTCCCTACGGGATCCCTATAGACAGTGTCTCTACGGTGTACCAACAGTGTCCCTACGGTGCACCTCTGGGGTCCCTACAGTGTTCTTACGGGATCCCTACGATGTCCACCCTTCACACTTTGTTGGTGCTCTTGCAGAAGACCTCAGTGATAGCGACTCCTTCCATTGTCTGGTTTACTGGTCTCCTTGGTCATCTTTTGTTTAACACTTACTCCGTTAGCCGAGTAACAAACTACCAGAGCTGGTTCTTACTTTTTTGTCCCGGGTTGTCGACTCACAACCGGAGACAGAAGGATCAGCAGAGTCCGTACAGTTTAGAAGTCCCCCGTGGACCTTCTCGTGGATCGTCTCTGATGGATCTACTTTACATACCGCACTTTTTGGGGGTTCGTCCTTCTTCCATACAAGGCATACGAGTCTTTAGTCGTGCGGCAGTCTGTAGTGTGAGATCTGATCCCCTAATCGGGGATGCTATGTTTGAATTTCCTTGTAAAAAAACAAAACAACTCCAGTTTTTGATGCAGCCATTGTACTGCAAGTTATAAGTAAGTATCAGGTCCCAAATCAAGTCCTGAGCCAAGACCATGACGTCTCCAGTCGAGTCCAAGCAGTGGCAGCAGAAGAACTGCTTACTTGTTTGCTTCATGCGTTCGGCTGGCTCCAACTCAAAAGCCCCGACTGAATCATCTACAGAGGCTGTTGCACACGATCCTGGTCTGAACCATCAATTACACATCCTAGCGTATGGTTTAACTCATGCTAGCAGAACGGTAATGCTTTTAATTCCCTTTTTACCCTTCACTTACGCAGACTTTATGCAGCGGTGGAAACTTCCAAATTAACTCCAGAGGTTTGGTCGTTAACCGTGGAGGAACATTTGGTGAACGGGGAGGTCAGCTGGGGACAGCGGGCCACACTTTTGATCACAAGCAGAGCACGATTAACCCCAGTAAGTGAATTAATTAGAAACCCAAGACCCATCTGGGCCCGAGGCCAGCTACCCCACCAAGAGACCTGGACCGCGTGTAAACCCACATCTGGTGCTGCCATATCACGGGAGCGCCCAACGATGGTTTTTAATTAAGCTTCGTCTGTCCAGGGGAAAATTCACCATTATAGCTTCATGTATTGACCCGTTTAGACCTTGTTGAGAGTGCAGCTGTAGGTTGTAGCTGTAGATATTATATGTAGGTTTTGGTCATGGTTCCCATTAATTCTTAAAACATTTTACTTAATAATTTCATGGCAGAGATCTGGAAAGTGTTGACACTGTAAAAAAACAAACATGAGCAGACTCATATTTAGGAGGAAATGATGGCCAACATTAAACATCTTATTGCAGCTTGACCTCCTGGTTCAACCTTTAATGTATTTACTCTATACTTATATTGTTATCATGCAACGAGGAACCTATATTTCAGATACGCTTTATTTGTCACTTTTTGGGGTAATCAGCAACAATTTAAAATGATGAGCTTTAAGGACTTTATTTATTTAGCCTAATTTGCATATCAACACATATATATATATATTTAGTTTGGCATGAATATTTTACACCGTGTGCAAATATTACGGGACGGAACAGCAAATTTGATTTGACCTTTCGCGTTTATTCCGTAAATAAATAAAGGCGTCAGCCAATCAAGTTGTCCGTAACGGGTCGCGATGCGTTTACATTTAACCAAGACGGCACACATTATGACTCCTTTTCAACCTCGACAAAGGGTTCCAGATCCACTCCTCCCGTTCTTACCGTTTAAAAAAACCTGGAAATATAAAATTCATGGGTGAACCAAGTGGGAGCTGCGGGGGCCGTGAAGCCCAAACCAAAAGGTTCCATCTAACCTACAGAACCCTGCAAGGCCGGCAGGACACACAGATGGTTCTGCGATGACTGTTTTCAGGTCCAATCACATCAAACCGTCTTTGAGGACTCCGTGACAGGGCTTCCCCTGTGAGCTCATTCCCCCCCCCCCACACCTTGTTTTCACATTTTTTCCTTTCCTGATTAACATGAGAATCCATTGTGGGAGTCCTCGCCAAGCCTTTCTTACTGTACCCCCCCCCTACCCCCCTCCTATCTTTCCCCCTTACTGGTGACAATACACGGAAGCAGCCAGCTGAGGCCTATTTGGGTAACGGGAAAACAAGGGCGTCACATCCTCTCCGCGGCCACACAATGCTCCGGCACTCGGGACAATGTGAGGGCGTGGGCCGGCACGGACTAGCAGGCTTTCCACTAACAAGGGGCGAGGAAATCCCTTTCTCCCGGACCCCCCCACCCCCCCACCGTAGTCCAACCGCACACGAAGCGCATCTGGACCGCACCACGTGGCCACGGGGGGTGTCCTACACATCACGACGTTCCCTTTCGCTAATCGGACGCCTCTATCGCGTACGCGCGAGGCCTCTTTCTGAATGCATGTGTTTGTACAATTCAGCATGTGTGTGTGTGTGTGTGTGTGTGTGTGTGTGTGTGGTCAGAGGCTTTGGAAGGAATTTTATGGGATGATAGGGTTTCCCTGTCAGGCTTTTGACAAACTCTCCTACATCCCACGGAATTCCCTCGCATGCGGCGGTCCGACGAGTCCTCCACGCCTCCTCTTCCCTTTTCTTTTCTTCTGTTTTCCTCGACTCTTGAATTCTTTCCTTAAGTGTCCCTTTGAACAGTTATTAGTGACAGTAAAAGTGCAGGTTTGAGTGGTTTCGGGGCCTCTCTGCGGGTTCAATGGTTATTGATAATAAATGGTTATATCTATTAAATACGGTTATTAGCTTGTTGTTTACCATTACTTATCTACGTTTATTGTTCTTATTATATTTGTACTGTTTTATTCTACGTCTAAGTTTATTGTTATGCACCTTTCAACCACTCATTATTCCTCATATGTTCAACGTACCTGGCAAATAAACGCTTTTCTTAAACAAAAATACGCTTCCGATGTCTTAGGGGGGGAAGTCATCCCTGGCAGCTTCGCGTTGTCATAGCAACCCGCTGCCAAAATGTTACAAGTAGAGGAAAAAGGGGAGACACACCGGTGTTGACGGAGCTCGGAGGTTTCTTTTGTGTGGCAGAGCAGGAAGTCATCTGGAGTGTGTGTGTGTGTGTGGGTGTGTGGGTGTGTGTGTGTGTAGGTGTGTGTGTGCGTGTGTGCGTGTGTGAGTGTGTGTAGGTGTGTGTGTCAGGGGGTGATTATATTTGTGGATTATATTTTTGTTTGTGTGTCAGAATACATTTTTGTGTTCAGATGGTTCTGTGTATATCAGATGGTTCTGTGTATATCAGATGGTTCTGTGTATATCAGATAGTTCTGTGTATATCAGATGGTTCTGTGTATATCAGATAGTTCTGTGTATATCAGATGGTTCTGTGTATATCAGATAGTTCTGTATATATCAGATAGTTCTGTGTATATCAGATAGTTCTGTGTATATCAGATGGTTCTGTGTATATCAGATGGTTCTGTGTATATCAGATGGTTCTGTGTATATCAGATGGTTCTGTGTATATCAGATGGTTATGTGTATATCAGATGGTTCTGTGTATATCAGATAGTTCTGTGTATATCAGATGGTTCTGTGTATATCAGATGGTTCTGTATATATCAGATGGTTCTGTGTATATCAGATGGTTCTGTGTATATCAGATGGTTCTGTATATATCAGATGGTTCTGTGTATATCAGATAGTTCTGTGTATATCAGATGGTTCTGTATATATCAGATGGTTCTGTGTATATCAGATGGTTCTGTGTATATCAGATGGTTCTGTATATATCAGATAGTTCTGTGTATATCAGATGGTTCTCTGTATATCAGATGGTTCTGTGTATATCAGATGGTTCTGTGTATATCAGGTGGTTCTGTGTATATCAGATAGTTCTGTGTATATCAGATGGTTCTGTGTATATCAGATGGTTCTGTGTATATCAGATAGTTCTGTGTATATCAGATGGTTCTGTGTATATCAGATGGTTATGTGTATATCAGATGGTTCTGTATATATCAGATGGTTCTGTGTATATCAGATGGTTATGTTTATATCAGATAGTTCTGTGTATATCAGATGGTTCTGTGTATATCAGATAGTTCTGTGTATATCAGATGGTTCTGTGTATATCAGATGGTTCTGTATATATCAGATGGTTCTGTATATATCAGATGGTTCTGTGTATATCAGATGGTTATGTTTATATCAGATAGTTATGTTTATATCAGATAGTTCTGTGTATATCAGATGGTTCTGTGTGTATCAGATGGTTCTGTGTATATCAGATGGTTCTGTGTATACGTGCTCATATGGTGGTCCTTTTGGTTCTGCATGTGTGTGAAGAGGTTTTAGGAGCCCCTCTCTGGGGCCTCCTGGTTGGCCCCAGAGAGGCAAGACATGTGGACCGAGAACTAAAGATGGCCGCCGCGTGAGGCCACCTTCATCCCATGAATGTGTGTCTTCTTTTTGCCTTCCCCACCATCAAAACTCCACTTTCAAAAAGAAGCAAAGAGGAAGGATTTATTCCATCTGTTCAGAAAGCCAACGTTATTTTAGGCGACTCGATTTTAGGGTTGATTGAGCGTGAAACTCCTTAAATTCAAAGTATTGACAATAATCTGGGTTATTTGATCAAATATCCCTGGTACACCTCCGACAACCTCTCACCAAGTCCTCATGATAACATGCATATTGCAGAACGTTGTATTTTCCCTGAGAAAACACCAACCTGTGCCAACAGGAAGAAGGGAACTCTGTTATTCAACGGCAAGACTGAGTCACCAGAACGGAGGAAAGAAAAGCAATTCTTCTTTCAGCGCTGAGGACCTCAGGACCCGGAGAAAGGGAAGGGAGGAGAGGGGGGGGGGGGGGGGGGAGCAGAGTGACCTGACACATGAGAAGATGACAAGTGAGAAGGAGGCAACAACAACAACAACAACAACAAAGAGTTTTTACAAGTTTATTACGTATGTTGGCCGTTTACCATGAGCAGGTAGCAGAATCCTGTATTATAACCATGGGCAGATTATGAGGCAATGGACGGATGTCATTGTGTGACTCTTTGTAGTCACTTTGAGTCTCTTCGTACTCATTTTGAGTCTCTTTGTAGTTACTTTGTGTCTCTTTGTAGTTATTTTGAGTCTCTTTGTAGTTACTTTGTGTCTCTTTGTAGTTGCTTTGAGTCTCTTCGTAGTTATTTTGAGTCTCTTCGTACTCATTTTGAGTCTCTTTGTAGTTACTTTGTGTCTCTTTGTAGTTATTTTGAGTCTCTTTGTAGTTACTTTGTGTCTCTTTGTAGTTATTTTGAGTCTCTTTGTAGTCACTTTGTGTCTCTTTGTAGTTATTTTGAGTCTCTTTGTAGTTACTTTGTGTCTCTTTGTAGTTATTTTGAGTCTCTTCATAGTCATTTTGATTCTCTTTGTAGTAACTTTGAGTCTCTTTGTAGTTACTTTGAGTCTCTTTGTAGTTATTTTGATTCTCTTTGTAGTAACTTTGAGTCTCTTTGTAGTTACTTTGAGTCTCTTTGTAGTTATTTTGATTCTCTTTGTAGTAACTTTGAGTCTCTTTGTAGTCGCTTTGAGTCTCTTTGTAGTTGCTTTGAGTCTCTTTGTAGTTATTTTGAGTCTCTTCGTAGTCACTTTGTGACTCTTTGTAGTTACTTTGAGTCTCTTCGTCGTTATTTCCGTTCCTTTTCATAGTAATTGTGCCCTGTAGGCCGCTCCAGTAATTCATCCATGAGTGTCTTGGTTTTCCCACACTATGTCCTAACAACACAGACCTCCAGACAGTTTACCTAACTAGAAAGGCAGGCAGTGTGTGCATCTACTCTCTCTCTCTTTATCTCTCTTCCACTCTCTGAATGTGTGAGTGTGTGTTTGTGTGTGTTTTATTATTGTATCCAAGGCAAAGCAGCCGTCTCTAAGTTTCCATCCTCCTCCTCCTCCTCCTCCTCCTCCTCCTCCTCCGGAGCGGCAATTTCCTGAACCGAAGCCAGGAAACTCTGCGTCGGTCGGTTGGGCTGAGAGGCAGAGAGCATTGTGGGAAGAAGGGGAGGAGTGGGTGGTGAGGGATGGGGTGAGCAGTGGGTGGTGAGGGATGGGGTGAGCGGGTGAGGGAGGCTTTATATAGACACTTCTAGGCAGCAACACCACATTATGCTGATGTTTAGGAGGAAAAGGAGATTTATATATGCTTTTTTAAACGGGAGAAAAGGGGGGAATAAAGGTGAGTGTGCAAGAGAGAAATGGTGTGAAGAGGTGATGGAGGGATAGAAATAGAGAGGTGAAGAGCAACGAGGCTTAAACAGATTGACAGTTAATGAAGCAGAAAGAAAAACATGGAGGATCATTATTGTCTGTTACCCAGAGGTGAATGAGAACACCTGAATCTCCTCCACACCACCCACCTGCCGCAGCGCATGGGGGGGGGGGGGGGGGGGGGGGGGGCTTGATTTGACCACCTGCATCATCACATTGGGTTGTTGTTTTTCATTAGGAAGACATTTCACTATAATAAGTCAATGCTTAAAAGGCAGAGTACGTGTGTATATCATTTTAGGACAATTTATTATTTAAAGCTGCTTTATTGTATATTGTTGGCCACTAGAGGGCAGATGATGCACAACCCTGGCATTCTCATGTCTTTAAAGGTTACGACTGTAACAGACAGTTACAGTAACGCATCCCCTTCATTTTGAGTCATATTTATGATTCTGGTTTTCGCTCTTGTTTGGTCTCCACCCCCTAAAGGGGAACTATCTGGCTATTTAGCTGCGAGATTTTTAAAACGTCTCCAGCTAGCCACAAATGTTCCGTGCACGGTCCGAATTGGGTCGATGTCGCTGTAACGGTTTTTACTCCTGCAAACTCGGCCGGCTTCGTCAATCTAGTTTACGCTTCTCCGCGATTGAGTGGCCATTTTCTTCATGGGCGCGGCTAGGCAGCTAGCTAGGTAGCTGACGTCCACACAGTTGGAGTGCCCTTCTTTAAAACTTCCACCAGCTACGCGGTTGTTCCACAGCTTGACCTCGGCCTCTGAGTTCTCCTACAGGGATCAATTCAGTAAGATGGCGACCGGGGGCCTGAGGGGCCGAGATAACGACGCCTCTAATTTCATGTTCAGCTGCACAAAGAAAACAAATCTCACGCTTCCTGGTCGCTATTAACTAGCCATTAGCTTGGCCACTCGGGCTGCTTCTCCAAGGTTGTGTGGCCGAGGTGCACACAGATACACACACATGCACACCCGACTACACACTGTCCCCCTTCCCATTAGCTCGTTATCTTCCGTACACCGCTTCCTGAGTGGAATGTTGAGGAAGGCTTGTCTCACTCTGGCACGATGTTGACATCCCTGGCACCGCAGAGCTGTGTGTGTGTGTGTGTGTGTGTGAGTTGAGATTCCTTGAGGGTGACCTCATCGAAGGCTCAGCGTGTTTTTTTAACTAAACAACCTGACTTGTGATGCTGTTACCGAGTCTCAAACTGCTACGAGTTTAGCATTTGAGATAATAACAGGGACGGGAACTCTGACTGAAACGGACCAAACCCACATCATTTAAACTCAAACAAATGAAAGAATACATTCGGCTTAGTGCAGCAACACTCTTCTGGAGGTCTGTACTACAGAGGTCTGTACTACAAAGCAGGAGTCAGGGTTGGCGCGGTTACCTCAGGTTCAACCATAGACATACAGTCTATGGTTGAACTTGAGGTAACCTGCGTAAAGAGCATGTTTGATCTGTTTGACTCTAAATGACCATAATTTACTAAATGAACATCACGCTGTATTGAAGAAGACTTGAAACTAGAGATTGAGACCAAAAACTCATGTTTACAATGTTTACTGAGGGAATAAATCAAGAGAAGTAGAGTCATTTATATAGACTTCTATACAACCAGAGGAGTCTCCCCCTGGTGGTCAGGAGAGAGAATGCAGCTTTAACACATGAAGCATAGACTTCTATACAACCAGAGGAGTCGCCCCCTGGTGGTCAGGAGAGAGAATGCAGCTTTAACACATGAAGCATAGACTTCTATACAACCAGAGGAGTCGCCCACTGGTGGTCAGGAGAGAGAATACAGCTTTAACACATGAAGCATAGACTTCTATACAACCAGAGGAGTCGCCCACTGGTGGTCAGGAGAGAGAATACAGCTTTAACACATGAAGCATAGACTTCTATACAACCAGAGGAGTCGCCCACTGGTGGTGAGTAGAGAGAATGCAGCTTCAACACATGAAGCATAGACTTCTATACAACCAGAGGAGTCGCCCCCTGGTGGTCAGGAGAGAGAATGCAGCTTCAACACATGAAGCATAGACTTCTATCAACCTCCGCCTGATCCCACGAGGAGCCCAGATTTTTCTCTCTCTCTCTCTCTTTTGACCCATTGGGTTAAAAGTGAAACTTTATTGGACACAAGTGAAGACATCTACGTCTATAAATAGCCGACACTCCAAAAAGAAAAGAAGAAAACCCTCTCACACACACTATTCTGAAATAGAATAGAGTCCATGTGCAGCCCGTCTGCTGGAGTTGATTTCCGTGTGACGAAGGCATGAAGAATGTCTTCTATAAAAGGAGCTGAATGTTTTAGTTTTACGTCTGCTCGTTAGAATGCAATAATCCTTCCTAAATAATGGCTCGCCAAGTGTAATCTTAGAAGTGGAGGGCTCACTTCCAAGTTGGAACACGATTAAATATATGTCGTTTTTTTTTTTTTATAAGTGTTTTTTTGGAAAGAAAACATTTTGTTTAGGAGCTTTTATTTCACTTCGAAATTAAAAGTTTTACAAGCAAATCTGAGGAGATCGAGGTCTCAGTGAAAAAAGGATATATATATATATGCTAGTCGCTCCTCTGCCTGCTGCAAATCTATTCAAATCTTTTATTAAACAAAGTGCTTCAACTGACTGATGCAAAATATTTTGCAGGTGAGTATTCCGCATTGTCATTCACTGGCCACGCCCCCATTGAGCAACGCTCTTAACTGTAGGGATGTGTCATGTTGTTTAACACAAACCAGGATCTTTTTTCAAAACATAACCATGTATTCTATTTATTTTTGCTGAAACCCGACTAATAGTTCCATATAAACCGTCCTTATGACCTGTATTCTCAACATTCAACGTATCTGTGGTTTGCAGAAACATACAATGAAAAATAAAAAAAATATATATATGGTGTTTCGTCTTATTTCATTATTGTTATTTATTGTGTCCAAAAATTATGCTTACTTATTGCTCATTAGGGGGAGATCTATACACACATAGTTTCCACAGGTGACCGCGATGATGCCCGTTTAATTATTAAGCCTATATATATATATATATATAGTGTATATCACGTTCAATGCACAGGAGCATGTGTCCCGACATGACTCGGACAGGCAAAACATTCACGTAGAGTAATTACGTCAGCTCGTATTGTTTATACAAAGGATTTGAAATATAGCATTTCAGGAAGCGCTTGACTCCCGAGCGTGGAGGTTGAGGTTGTGCTCGCTTGCCGCGCCCGACTGCAGCTCGCTCGCCTCCTCTGCTTCTTCGTGCTGTTACCTCCTACGTACCCTCGGGCGACGGTTATTTCAAGTTATGAAAAAACCTGCCGACTCAAACAAATCTTTCTCATGTATACCTGAGGAGTTGACTCACCGGGCCTCGGACCCTTTTGGTTGCAGTGGTGAGGATTCAGGAGCTTATTCTGATGATGCAATGTAGTGTTCGTAAAACAATGTATAAAGATTGGAAACTTTTTTTAAAAATGTACCAGATTGATGTCTTTACTGTGTGATTTATTCTTTGATCTAAAATTCACAAAGCGTTGTCATTAAACCAGAACTTCTCATCTATGGACCTAAAAACAGACTTTCTGCTTCATTTACAAAGATCACAAAACATATGGAGTCAATCATTTTTTTAAATTATTAACATGAGATAATATTAAGTCAAAATGTTGATCATTTTGTCTTGTGAGTCTTTTATTTTTCCGAACATTTCTTTGCGTCAGTGGACCTCCGTACTTTGGAGTGACTCTTGTCTTTTGTCTTTTGTCTCTTATCTCCAGCGTCTGTCTCCAGACACCTTGCACACCACCCCCTTGTATGACTCCCTCTCCTCCTCCTTCTCCTCCTCATCTTTCCCACCGGGGTTCGGCCTTTGACCTCTGAGCCGAGCCCGTCCTCCCACGTTGAGTTCCCAAACAGAGGAGGACCGTGTGGTCCGATATATCGGCTGCTTTCTCTCACACTCCCATTTTGTCCCGAGAACGTTCCTCGTGTACGTCCAACAAGAGCCAGGAGGCCTGATGACAGCAGGGCCGTGTGCAAACTGGTTTCACCCATGACCTTTGACCGGGGTTAACACACCACATACACGCGGATCACCCCACTGACATTTAAAAGATGGCCGTGAAGCCACAGCAGAAAAATAAAAATGCACAAAAACATGAAATCTAACTAAGTACATTCACTTTTGAAAAGTTTGCTTGACTAATCTACTTTAATACATTTCAGAGAAAGATATTAACAGTTATTTGAAAGCAGACTATTATTTAAAGGCAGCCTTGTTGTAAATGACATTTACCATCAATCAGGTCTTTCTGTTTTTCTATTTAAACTTTGCGAGCGGCATAAATATAAATGATGGAACGGATATGCCAAATCTGAATGAACCACATAAGAAACACAGTAGAGAAGTCAATACAACAATCACAACTTCACGTTCCTTTTCTGTCAATAATCCAATATTATACTCTTAATCAGATTTGGAATGCAGGACTCTTTATTTGCTATAAAATGTGGTCACATTGTGGTATTACTTCTTCAAATGTAATAAAAGGATCTGAATACTTATTCTGTCTTTGGGTCAAAGCCTTCAATCATCAGATAGACTTCAATGGTACGGACGATGTGGCGGCTTTGCACTCGGTACGCAAGGTCGACCTTTGCGCCTGTGTCTTGTTTCCTAAATCTGTGCATGAACCTGTCTTTGACTCTCGAGCCACTCCCAGAGTAAACTCTATGGAACAGATATCTGCACATGGATGCAGATATCTGGGGGGAACTGGACACGTTCCCGTTTCTATTGGTCGTCTTGAGTGGTATTGACCAATCCCGTCTGAGCGGCCTTTCGTGAACGGTCCCTCTTTAGCTTTTGATGAATCTCTATAACCAGATGTGCCATATCAAGGATATTCTCTGAAGTTGCTAATCAGAATGTAAACAATGGTCTTGTCCTGGATTCACAGATGACCCAGAAATATTGGCTTTTTCCCCCTGGCCGATGGGTTCCTAAATTGCTCTAAGAAAGAGCGCCACCCTAAAGGCAATGCCCCCCCTCATACAAGCAAGAGCATTGCGCAAGTTGCCCTTTGCACAAACTTTGCCACGCAAGCTTCTGGAAATAATGGCCCCCACGTTGTAAGGCCCGTAAGAAATGAATCCAGTCAAAATGCGCAATCTTATGTACACGGCGCCACAATTCTCTGATTCTGGACGTCGTGTTGTCAACGCTGGACGAAGGAGGCAAAACAAACAGCTGCAGGCCCGAACCAATCAAAAAGCCAGACGATTGAGTTCTCCTCCGGAGGAGGAGGAGGTGGAGCGGAGTGGAGCGCTTGTTTGTGGAACAAGGTGGAAAGAAAATAACCCCCTAAAAATATCACCCAGGAGCCGCTTTGTCGAAGCCCGAAGGTGCTTGAGTGCAGGGGAACAGGAAGAGGCCGAGAGAGGGTAACAGAGTGGGCAGTGTCTGGGCCTCGGGTGGTGTGGTTGAAGAGAGAGAGAGAGAGAGGAACTGAAAGTGAGCGAGCAAAAAATCTGACATAATTACAGACTAACGGCAAAGAGTCAGGGCGATTTCTTTTAGCGAGGGAACCCCTCGGACTGGTTAGAGGAGGGAGGAGGGAGGCGGGGAGGCGGCCCGTGACTCAGAAAAGGGATGTTTGTTTGACTGACTGGCCCCCGGGCGGTTGCTTCCCAACATGGCAACCGTCTGTTCGCAGCATAGCAACCAACCCCTCCTTCCACTTCACTTGCCGGACCGAGGGAGATTCCTCAGTTTCATTTTGATTAAATGGGGAAACCAGACCTTTTTTTTCTTTCTTCCTAATCGTGATTACCATAGCAACCGAATGTACAACACCACAGGCGATGCAGTGACAGACGATCGTAAGCTCCACGCGGGGTTTTTCCACTGGATGTAAAGTGTTGATGTCAGTGGTAAAACCCACAGGAGAGTCAATCCTGGTGCGGTTTAAGGCGTTTTAAGAACGTATTCCCCCACGTCCACCAACTGTACAAGAACTGAAAGGTGTGTAGAACTGTGTCCTGCACGGCGCTCTAACATTTCATTCCTATTTACAGAAGCTTAGTTACTGGAGTTACGCGTCTGCGTGGAAAATCAGAGGACGTAGTATAGCGATAAAGTCCGTAGGGAGGAGGTCGGCGTTGACGGTCGGGTTTAAAACCACGGGACTCGTAAACACGTAAAACCAAAAGTCTACGTTGATGCTACGTAACGTAAGCTACAAACATACTTATTTAAAACCACACAACGCTAACTGAAACATCGTTAACTAACGACATGTACGTAGGTTACGTAAAACTGGACTTTTCACCAGAAGGCCAAAAGTCAACGTTATTATTTACTTATTTTAATTGACGTTGTTACGCAATTTAGGCTACAGGCTAGTTTACTTAAGTAATGTACTACTGTGACTTCACTACGTGAGAAACGTATGTATCTGAATCCAGAGCACGTAATCTAAAATAACGTTGACAAACGCCACGTGCGTAACTAACGTACGTAACTAACGTACGTAACTCACGTACGCAACTCACGTACGCAACTCACGTACGCAACTCACGTACGCAACTAACGTACGTAACTAACGTACGTAACTAACGTACGCAACTCACGTACGCAACTCACGTACGCAACTAACGTACGTAAATAACGTACGTAACTAACGTACGTAACTCACGTACGCAACTCACGTACGCAACTCACGTACGCAACTCACGTACGCAACTCACGTACGCAACTCACGTACGCAACTCACGTACGTAACTCACGTACGTAACTCACATTGTCCGATTCCTGTGTGAAACCAAAAGTCAACGTTGACTTATTTCACTTTCATTTGTTCTGTAATTTACGAACTTATCTAATACCACGTACGTAAATTACGTAACAAGCATATTTATTGTAACCATAGCTACGACCTCTACTTACATTATCCAGGTCAGCTTGTTTGAAAAGGCATTGTATGCATGCAAACTGACGCTAGAGGGGCAACTAAAATATGGCACTCTCGGGGACGGACAACATAATTTACTCATAAAACCCTGATGAATTTGTGCCAACTCAAACCTCCATCGGAGTGTTTATCTTAAGCTGTGGAGTGTGGTGTTTGGGTGAAGAGAGGTGTGTCAAATGAAAGTAATCAAAAGTAAATAAACTCAAGTCAAGGCCGTCCGTTCTTTTTCCCAAACCGTAAAGGCCTTATCCTTGTAAACTCTTACAAAACCATCAATGCATTTAGGGTTCTGAGAAGACAAATTCCTGCACATGGATTGAGCAAATCAGAATGTATGCACCATTTAAAAAAGCAAAGTGCAGAGTGAGCGCGTGCGGACAATCCGCCGCTGTATTTGTCGAACTGGACCGGGCCGCCTGCTCTGTCTTGAGGGGGGGACTGGAGGGGGGGGGGGGACCCTCCCACTAAGTAGCATCGTTAAAAACCGGAGAATTGCCCTCACGGTGTTAAAAGAAGGCTCTGTGCCGTTCTGAAAGCCGTTCTGAAAGCCGTCCAGCACGGTGGCCATTTTGTGTGAAAGCATCATTCATGTCCCGGGCTTGGCTTTCTGTGGAAAACTACAGAGGAGGCACTGAGTGTGTGTGTGCGTGTGTTTGTGTGTGTGTGTGTGTGTGTGTGTGTGTGTGTGTGTGTGTGTGTGAGCGAGCCATGGTGTCTATTGGCTCGTGGCTCCTCAGTTCGACACACCCTCCATGTGTGTGTCAGGTGTGGAAGTAGCTCAGGAATGAGAAGACCTCAGCATACTGAGGAGCTGGTAACCTTTCACACACTCATGAAAGAATGCTTACAGGTTTACCAGCAGCATCATTGACCCACTAACTCCATTTGATATCAGCATTGTTGGGTCACAGAAACAATCAATACAACTGTTGACGTGTGCATATCTCCTTCAAGCTACACGAGATGGATCACAGAGGTATCAGAGAAGACTGCACCGTCAGCGTTTGCAACGGATTATCTGCAAGTTTTTAAACCCAGCGAGGCACTCTGTTCCCTTTATTATCACCATAGCAACAAGGTGTGTCACAATGGCAACACAGACACTTAGTAACTTAATACATTTGTTATGTTTAAAGTGATATTGCTCACAATGGGTCTGCAGTCTTTAAACACCCCCGGGTTAAAAGGATAACGCTGCAGAAAATCCCTTTAACCCGGGGGTGTCAAACGACTGGTCTACTTCTAGCTCACAAGACAACGTCACATGAACTACTCCTTTACATGTTTACAATTCATTCTTATATTTGGCCAGCAAGTTCTCACCCTTATTTTAGAGCTATATCCTTAAATGTGTACCCAAGTATGTCTTCTGGTCAAATCACCTGAAAATAAGAACTGTTGTGTCTATCGCTACTTTGTATTGCTACCTCGTATTGCTACCTCGTATTGCTACCTCGTATCGCTACCTCGTATCGCAACTTTGTATTGCTACCTCGTATCGCAACCTCGTATCGCTACCTCGTATCGCTACCTCGTATCGCAAGCTCGTATCGCAACCTCGTATCGCAACCTCGTATCGCTACCTCGTATCGCTACCTCGTATCGCTACCTCGTATCGCTACCTTGTATCGCTACCTCGTATCGCTACCTCATATCTCTACCTCGTATCGCAACCTCGTATCGCAACCTCGTATCGCTACCTCGTATCGCTACCTCAATCGCTACCTCGTATCTCTACTTAAACAAGGCAAATAAAACCAAGACCATCTGCACGAGTAGATTCCACGAGACGAAAGAAAGAAGGTGAGTTTTCAGCTTGATTGTTTGTTTTTACGTCTATTGCACTTGGAGCGAACAACCGTACACAACGCGTAAAGTGAGCAGAAAGACAACACTTCTGTGATGAAAATATTGCTATGTCTGTTCAGTTGCATAGTTTCACAAATCTTGTTTTTGCCAAGTCAAAGCCAAGCCCTCGCATTCCTCCGGCTGATGGAGGGTGAAAGAGCATTCAGGGCAAAGATTTAAGCCGACATCTTTAAACAGTTATTCAGAGCTTCCAGTTAGAGAGCTGCTGTGGTTTGTGATATGTAGGCTGGTGCAGATGTGTGTGTGTGTGTGTGTGTTGTGTTTATTCTCATGTAGGAGCTGGGTGTGTCAAGCCCAGCACGTACTTGTGTCCGCGGTTGGAAGCATGAGTGAGGCCTCATGGTTAGAAGAAGCTGGGACCTCCTGAGCGACGGATCTCATCCTTATTCCTGGAGAGAGAAAAAAAACTATGCTGTGTCACATTATCTATAAATGTAATAGATTTAAAGTCATGTGATCTATTTTTTTCCGTCCGTGCCGAGATGGTTCATGCATAATTTCACACCCTTTAATTACATGTGATGGACGCTTGTGTTTCCTAAAGTCACAACTTTAACCCTAAAGCCACGCTCACACAATGAAACAATCCAACGTCAGACTGTTTTGGACATTTTATCAGGTCCTTGACGAAAAGCATGACCCCTAGTTTATCACCCCTGATACGCAACGTTTGCCTTTAACTCGTGTTAGCGAGCTATAGTTTCGAGGCGAGCTAAAAACCGTTTGGCTTTATTACAGGATGAATATATTATATTATATTGAACCGCGTCCAACAACAGCTCTGCTGTATGTGGAGCTGCAGCAGGAAAATATCGTTATCTGGCATCATTAAACACCAAATAAGTGAAGTGATGAAAGATATATGGAATGATTGTTGTTTTTAACTGTGATGTTAAAAAGTTATAGGAGCAAAAAAGTTCTAGTGTTAGTTTTGGTTCTCATACAACTCTTGAATTAACATGCCAACCAAATAGTACAATGTGTTATTATCCAGTGCCACGAAGCCCTGATCACATGGGACTAGACTTACTTGGGGACCTCTCGTAATTTGTATTATTAGCGGAGCTCGTCTGGATCGTAATCCCGTGTGAATCCGCCATGTGTGTAAATTTCTCAATTGTAGATTCCACCGTAAATTACCATATTTCACCAAACACAGATGGTGTGATGTGACGATGTTGTATTTGCGTGAATTGGAACGCAGACTCGCGAGTGTTGTGCGAACTGGGCATCGGAAGACCTTTTTTCTGTCCAACACGAGGACACACTCGGAGAGTCCGCGGTGTATCTTTCAGCGACAGCGGGATGAATACGTCATGTGGAACAAGTGTGAAGACACTCGGCACCATTTAAGGCCCCCCGGTATTGTGAAAATCTGCAGCTGCTTGCGAAGAGTGATTTCAGAACCACTTTCACCTTTGGACCCTGATCACATAGGCTTGACTGTGCCGCTGCTGTCTGGCTTTTTTTGTATTAGAAAACAAGTTTCATCAGAGTTGGATATAAATAACACGGGTGTGTTTCATGGAATTATTTCATTGGTCAACAGGGTAATTGTGTTATTTAGTCTTTCAAAATGTACATAGTTATGCTTTACAATTTGCTGGCATTACTTCTTTACATTTTCCTTATACATCTTATAGGTCAGTATATATATATATATATATATATATATTTCTTCTTTTAACAGAGTACTTTTACATTGTTGTACTTTTACTTTAAAGCTACTACGAGGAGCTTTCATTCTTTGGTCCCTATGGACGAAGGCGGTAGTGTCTCTGATCACCAGGGTCCCTTTGATCTGACGGTCTGCCCCGACAGTCCTGGTTCTGGTTCTCCCGTTGCCTCTATTCCCTCAAACTGGGGCGCAGCGATCCGGCCTGGCTCTCCGGCCGCGTGGCGGATCACAGACCAGACTGGTCTCTGCTGGAGGCCCCCCGGTGGAGTCTTAGTCTGGCGAACCTGCATGATTTGGTCTGATTTTGCGTTAAAATAAAAAACGATGACAAGTGTTGAGAATAAATGGAAATAGGCGATCTTCCCTCTGATCGTCTTGTTTACTTCATTCAGGTCTTGTTTACTTCATTCAGGTCTTATAGACGCATCAGTACTGAGTTTGAGAGTTTCATAGCCAGACAAAGAGGCGGTTTTCTTGACTATCTGACAACCACAAAAACTCGACATCTCCGGTTTACTTGAATGAACGTAGACTCTGTTACATTTTGCCGATGACGTTTTTTGTTTCCATGCCGAAATGCCTTCTCTCCAAAACAACGTTTAGCCAGTTGTTTCGGTGGAATCTGTAAGCTCTGACTAGACACACTGTGCCCGTGTGGTACTGTGCATGACCCAACAGCTGCTCCGCATACCTTCCAGCCCTGTCATCCTTTCACGTGATCCCAAATCACTTTTTTCGACGTGGGAGAAAGAAAACATCAGCGTTTCGCACCTGGTTGGAGCCAACGCTCCTCACTTAGCAGAGCCATTCTTCGTCTGCCATCCGTGAGAGGATTTTTACATCCACTTGGCAAAAGGCGTGAAATCTCTATCGGTCCCTGGACGACATTTTTGCCCAAAAGATTAGAGGGGATGCACCGCGAATTCCGTTCTCGTGATATCAATGAGATGCGCGCCGCGTTAGCGGCTTTGTATTTTCTCTAAATACGAGCATAATAAACCGAGTGGGTCTCAGTGGCAGGTGCACACGTGAGGTCATATTTTCCTGTTTTTGAAGACGCAAGAGGCAGTTTTCTGGCTCCCGAGAAACATCGTGGCTTTATGAAAGGTGATCAAAACGCTACTCGAGGGTTTTCCTGGCATCAGTAGTTTCCCGTGTGATCAAAGCTACCAGCCTTTACAGAGAAGAACATCCTTAATCTACAGCTGCAGTCGCAGATTGTCAAGAAACAACAACGACAATAGACGTATATTTGGAGCGACACCACGTTCTTCACAACGTGAAATAACGAGGAGAACAACACCAAAAAGTAACCCCTTAACTTTGCGCTAGTTACGTAACGTTGTTACTCTTGTTACGTAAGTCACCTAGGGGTTGTTTTTATTATTACGTCGCTGTGCAATTTTTTTTCGGGTTCAGAAACGTCAGAATTTAACGTTACCGTGGTTTTGCAGAAACGTACGATGCCGAATATCTTTTCGAGTGACATAGTTGAAGGATGTGCAACGGTTGTCGTGCAAACTAGGCCCGAGTGCAGAGCGATGGACATAAAGGAGGAAATCAGCTAATGTTATCTATGTAATACAATTAAACCGACATACGTGGTCGAAATAGCCTTTTCTTTGCCTTCCAGGTCACATTAATAGATTTATTTTTATATAGATAGATGAAAGACACTCTTTTACATTGATATCACAGACAAAGAGACAAAGATGACTGACACCTGACCGTGTGACATCATTAAATATAGTGCAAAGCTCATTTCTTCTACTCTCACACTGTAAAATGACAATTAGTCCTATCAAGGAATGCTTTTAGCATGATTTTTTATATTTTTACGCTATTCGTAATGTACACAATGGCACATGACTCAAATAGGACAAGTTCAACCTGTTGACTCCGGGAGAACAAACCTCACTTGGAAGTAAACCCCCAAACTGGTGTTTTGTGTTGGACCAACAGCTTCCACAAACATACCAAGACAATGTCCAGTCAGTGTGAAAATGTCCCAAACCTCTCAGTCCCTGACTCAGAAGAAAGTTGCTTTCTCTATAACCATGAAAACAGAAACACACAATCGAGGCCTGAGGTTGCCGTGTGGCAAACTGATGGTTTAGTTGGGCTACACCACAGGCGTTACAAACCCACTAGCTCTGAGGGCGAGAGGGTTCCTACACAGGTAGATTTAAAGATAGATGGAAAGTTGATCAGACAGTAGTGTTTGTGCTCTATGTAGCTAAACGATAGCTTCTTGCTAATGTCAATCATTCATTAGCCCAGTTTGGGGCTATTCAATTTAACCCTGTGATTAAGTTCGGGACGGAAGGTACCAAAAACCAATGAAGAGCTGTCGGTGGGATGTTTCCTGGTTCAGGGCTATAATAAGTGGCATTACATGTGTCATTTCTAATATTTGGACACTATATGTGGCGTTCTCCGCCTCCCCTTTGCCCGATCTCTTCAGGATCAGGACTCCTCAGAGCGCCAAGTCAAAATACATTGTTTGCATTGCGAATGTGGCTAAACACCGGAAGCCTGTCCGACCTTTGATCGGCCGGCAGACCGACTGACAGCAGATCAGCAGGTGACGCTGACAGAGTGTGCAGATGGCTTCCAACACGTTGCGAGACAGATCTGAGGATATTTTGGAAAATGGTTAGAGGGGCTTTTTCGATCTGGTTGCTGAATTTTTTTTTTCAGAGCCTCAGTGTGTCGAGGCCTGTCAGGACATTCCCCATCCCTCTCATCTCTCCTTCCATCCACCACATCTGAAGGCTGAGCCTCCGGTTCTGAAAAGAAAAGCCGATGCTAAAGTGCCATAAAGTTGCATTCTCTCCCATGGACTCCTCTGGTTGTATAGAAGTCTATGCTTCATGTGTTAAAGCTGCATTCTCTCTCCTGACCACCAGGGGGCGACTCCTCTGGTTGTATAGAAGTCTATGCTTCATGTGTTAAAGCTGCATTCTCTCTCCTGACCACCAGGGGGCGACTCCTCTGGTTGTATAGAAGTCTATGCTTCATGTGTTAAAGCTGCATTCTCTCTCCTGACCACCAGGGGGCGACTCCTCTGGTTGTATAGAAGTCTATATAAATTACTCTACTTCTCTTGATGTATTCCCTCAGTAAACATGAGTTTTTGGTCTCAATCTCTAGTTTCAAGTCTTCTTCAATACAGCGTGATGTTCATTTAGTAAATTAATTTATGGTCGTACATTCTTCTCACGCTCAACGTTGTTTTCTTGCACATTCGGTGTTTCGTGAAATACCACAGGCTTGTTGCTCTATTGTATCCATCACAGCTGCGTCGTTTTTTGAAATATTTCTTAGCTATTTAAATTAGATTCAAGTCTTTGGTTTTTATTTAGCTATCGGGTCATTTTCTTTGTTTAAGAGGCCCACATTCTTAAACCGGCTGCCAGAAAGCAACGTTCATTATTACTGGAAAGAATGTGAGTGAGTCACTCGCAGCACCGGAGAGAGAGAGGAGGAGAGAAAAATGGCCGCTGGGGTATGCCAGACGCCAGGAGGGTTCACCCTAGACCTCTTTTGGGCCCAAAACCCCCGATCACGGAAGGTGGCATCGAACTCGTGACCCTTCAGGGAACCGACAGAAATAAACACACACTGAACACACACAGAATGTACATTCAACAGACAACCTCTACAAACACGGATAAAGATAAATATACCACAGGTCATATATATACCAACTGTGTGTGTGTGTGTGTGTGTGTGTGTTGACTCCCACACAAAAACAGACATTCACACACACACACACACACGTGTAGTTAAGCACGGACCATCACACGCTTTTTATCTGTACTTGACACCTTGGCTGCTCTGTGAGACAAACCTGCTCCATCAAATCGCTTCAGACCGACACACACACACACACACACACACCTACACACCTACACACACGCAGGCTTTAGTCTGTGTCACATTAATCAAACGTTTAATCACGCGTTGATGTTTCGGGTTCCGGCTCGTCGCCGAGCCAAATACACGATTTATTGCCGACAGAGCGATCGTGGTGCGAAGAGCTTAACGATGGAGTTGATATTCCACAATAAATAGAAAGCTGGGGATTTATTTCAACTTCATTGTCCGGGGAATAAATGCTTTACATAACTAAAGAATTATGATTTCAATAGGCCCTTTTCCCAGCAGCCATTTTTGACATGTAATTTCCGGGTAAACATTGAGACAACTGATAAAGGTCCCATTCCATTTAGTGTGAATAAATGGCTGCTGTGAAAAGGGCCTATTCTTTGGTACTTGCTTACTTTTTAAAATTAATCTGCAGGTTATTTTTGAGCGTCCTGAAACCAAGCTCAAGGTCCCCTTAGTGAGTTAGTGCTAGTTCCATTAAAACCCTCTTTATACTCATTGCGAGGCATTATTATTTTTCATTCTTTAATATCGTGAAGGCTCGTGACATTTGTTTCTCCGAGTAAATATTTGTCCACGATGTGGTTGGAAACCGGTTCTCCCACCGATAAGATCAAATCAGTAGAACCACAATGCGAGCTGTTGTTTTCCTGTGAAGGATTTGCTTCGCTTACTCTTTTGTTATCCTTCTGTTTTGTGTTTTGTGTTTTTGCTCCTTGGAGATTAAGTCAATGCATTTGAATGTAAAATAAAAGTTCTGAGATGGAAAGTGAAGTCTGTGTTTCCCTTTAACTCGCCGACACACGTGCAACCATACCTCTGTGCCACGTGCACAAACCTCTACGCTTGAATGCAAACACGTGCACACAAGCATGCGCAGGATTCACACGAGTAGACGGCGCCCTGAAGGTGACCGCGGAGGTGAGGGTCCTTTGGGGTGGAACAGGAAGTTCCCCCGTGCGCTCATGTCATTGTTCCCCACTCGGAAACTCCTGGACGAATATTGCATTTGTTCCACCGTGAAAACGTTCCGTCAGGACGCAGCTTCTCGTCCGGGGGACGCCGGCCGGGATGTCCTGGAATGTCCTGGAATGTCCTGGAATGTGGCCGTTTGGTGGATTCATTAAGTTAATCGCCCGCAGGATGGAGAGGAAGGAGGAAGGACAGAAGGAGGTCAGGCGCATGTAAACAAATGCAAATATTTTAATCACAGTTAGAAACAAAGATAAATGATCAGGATATTTATTATTTAAAGAATTTGTTTATACTTTTTTGACATATGTGAACCCTTGATTTTACAACTTGTTCTTGGAACAATAAATGAAGCTTTGCATGAATTTCACATGTACTTAAAGCTGGGCCTGAGAAAAGCTCAGTGTTGCCAACACTGACCGCCACTCCCCCTCCAAAGCCCCTCCCCCTCTAAAGCCACTCCCCCTCTAAAGCCACTCCCCCAAACTTTATCATTATGAGCGTAAACGATGAACATGGCTGTTGTAAGAACTGAGGATTAAGTTTTGGGTTTGAAACACGTGAACTTTTACTTTGTAAATTAAAACAAACCACAAAATTGCTTAAAAAACAAAAGCTTAAAAAACAAAAACATCATAGTTTGGCTTAAAATGACTACGAAGTGGAAGAAAAAGAAAGACGCAACAACAATACTTGGTCATCTTTAGGCAACAAAAGCATTTAATACATGATTATTTTTAGGCAATAACAGTATTTGGCTCCCGCGGGACCCAGAAAGCTTTTCTCCTGGGTGAAAACACAATTTTAAATTGTAACAACGCAGTTTGGTTACATGGGAGCCGAGGCTACGAGCTAGAATGAAAGGGTTGGGCAGGGTTAGGGTTATAGACTCTCCGTCTCACTGTCTGTCTCTCTCTCCCTCTGTCCCTCTCTCTCTCCCTCTCTCTCTCTCCCTCACCCCATCAGGTCCCCCCTGGCTGAATGCTTGTCTGTCACAATCTCTGTGCGTTAATCCACATGAGTTTTTTTTTTGTGTGTTGTGTGTGTGTGTGTGTGTGTGTGTGTGTAGTCGCCGCGCTCGGATCCCGGCGGTCCGATCCCGGCTGCTCTGAAAAGCCCGTCGCGCTCCTGTTTCTGCTTCGCTGTCACTCGCCGTCCTGACACACGTTTGTGTGTGTCTGTGTGCGTCCGGGCGCCTCGGCCTGTACACAAAAGAGGCGGGATTTGTTTACAGGTCGCTCATCAATGGGCCGGACGCTGGCGCCGCCGCATCAACAAATGAGACGCAGAGGTCAGCGGGGTCACGCGGGACGGCCTTCTTTAGGAACGTGTTGCTCACAGAGTAAACGTGTCATCGCTCTTCCTGTCATTGTGGTCGATGTTCTACGTGACAGCCGTGACCGAGAGGCGCCACGCCTTCAAGTCGTTCTAATAAACGCAACAGCTCTGGAACACCTGGGGAGGGAATTACCTGAGGGCCAGACAGAGACTCCGGAGCAGAGGAACACACGGGAGTGGAGGTAACATGAAAAAGAACTACTCTCTTTTATGGACAAACACTCATACGAGGACGAGGAACACACGGAAAGTACAATAACGATGTGGCACAGGACAAAGGAGAAGAGACTCAACACACAGGGGAACGAGACGCAGGTGAAGGGCATGAACAATCAGGGGCTGTTCAGACAATCACAGGGACAGGAAGTGCAGGGAAACAGAGGACACGAGAGAGAAGGACTTCAAAATAAAACAGCAAGCACACAGGATATGGCATTCCCTTTTAAATTGAGCACAAACGTCCTCCGTCATTTGTTTGCTAATTGTGACGGATTCACAGGATGCAAAAAAAATACAGACAGTTGGCGATGAATGCTCCAGAAGAAGAAACTCACTTGCATACAATAGAAATAAGAAACATTAACAAAAGACACGGCAGTAAGTATCGTGGTGTATTGCACACAGAGGACGATGTTCACACTGCGTCTCACTTTCAGACGTTGTTGTGTACTTTGTGGACCAGTAGCCCCGCCCAGCACTAACATGAGATACCACACAGTCTCGAGAACATCTCACGTAGACGAACACATCATCGGCGTAGAGGTTGAGCGCTCTGTCCTCGGGTAGTTCACCTCCATCCCACAAAGTTAGGGTCGGCCGGGCTTAAAATAAGCACGTAAACTACGCCAAACGTCAGGAATCAGACTAGAAAACACATCGCGATCCTCACGAATGTAACTTCAAGATAACTCAACAACACTTTGGGACATGAACACTGATTTTCTGGGTGAAAGTCCTGGGTTATTTTATGCTACGTTTATTCTGAGCGTGTCGTTGTGCCCTAAATCACAGGTTGTTGTACGTTTTGGAGCGAGCCGGGCCGGGCCGCTTGAGGACTTCCTGTTGTGGTTCCTGTTTAGGCTTCGGAGGGCCTGCAGTTATTCGAACAATGTGGGCTGACGTTGTTCAGAGCACGAAGCAGCCAGAGGAGACTAATGAATCCACTCAGGCCCAAAGAGCTAGAACAGTGAGCTCAGGCCCCGGCAACAATAGTGACCACGCTTAGCTTCAGTGAGTCCTGACAATAAACATGAGGGGGGGGGTTAACTGATGTTTTGGCGTCATAATTCAAAAGTGCACATTGTCACAAAACATGACTATTTATTTATGATAAATAAATGTCTCTGAAATAGTTTGTAAAGATTAGAAAGGAAAAGGCTGCTAACACGAGCACGTGTAGAACCCGGATGGCTGCTGGGTGTCCGTGGCTCGTGACAGTGGAGCCAGTCATCACGGGGGCCCGAGGTCTGTGCCCTGGAGCTCTGTGGCGTCTCCTCGGCCCCCACGCTGCGCTGCTTTCCATACGGGGGCGGGGTGGGTGGCGCGCGGCGCGGCGCGCACCGTCACCGTCACCGTGCTGCTCTGCTGCTGTCGGAGAGCGCGCACACTAACATGGGTCTGGAGAGGGAGAAATCGGACAGCAGCGTGATCATGGACCAGGACGAGTTCAACAGGGCGATAGAGCCGATGCTGTCGAAGAAAGCGAGGAGCGCGTGCGCGGCGGAGCCGGACCGGGATCCGAGCGACGTCAACGCGCACTTGAAGGTAAAAGTCTGACCGCGGAGTCTCCGTTTGAAAGTGAAAGTGCACCCAGTGGGCGTCCTACCGACCCCGTCCCCTCTCTCCAAGCCGCGCACTGCGCTCACCAAGCCCGCTGTGCTCCCAACAGGTCGGCTTCGACGACATCATCGCGGAGCCCGGGTCCGCGCACAGCTTCGACACGGTGTGGATCGGGAGCCACGCCGCCTTCGAGCTGGTCAAATTCATCTTCTACCGCGTGCTGACCACGCTGCTGGCCGTGCCCGTGGCGTTCATCCTCGGGCTGGTCTTCGCCGTGCTCAGCTGCATCCACATCTGGTAGGGAGACCCCCCCCCCCCCCAACCTGACCCCCCCCCCCCCCCCCCCCCCCCCGCGCGTGTGGCACAGTGCCAAAGATGTCCATTAACAATAAATAGTTATGGGCACAGATATCTTATAATATAAACATATAGTCAAAGCTCCAATAAACATATAACATTGTAGTGATGCAAAATATATACAAATATATATATATATATATAAAAGACGTTCCGCAAACAATAGTTTCCGATGTAAATATAATTGATGTATTACAGGGACTCAACAATTTATATTTCAGTACCATAAAGTCACTTAAAAGCCTGTTTTGTGCACCAGAAGCAGGTTTTAAATGTGTGGGAACTGTTTCTTTCCAGCAGATACTCGCTCGGGGCCTTTTTTGGCAAACGCTGAGAAGAAGTTATTTTTTTCCAGGCAAAAAAAATCTTTGTTTTTGTACTTTAATTTGGGACAGTGATGTCATGCGTATGCCGTCCATGTATGCGCCTGCGTCCAGTTAAACCAGGTGTCCCCGTATGCACCACACCGTGCACACGTTTCCAACCACGACCCAGAGAGGCTGTTCATTAACACTTGATGAAACAACACTTTATGCCCAGAAGTCAGCGCTTTGTGGAAAGTTGGGAGGAATGTTGAGCTCCACTGGTAGTTGAGGGGGGGTCATCACAGACCTGTTTGCAGACCAGAGTGGGACATTCTTCAGATGCAGATAGAGAAAGTGACCTTTCACCTTTTAGGTGAGGTCGCGAGCTCGGGACGATTCTTTTGAGCCGCCGCAGGTATTCGTCAATAGAAGCTGAGCCGGTCAATACACACACACACGCACACACACACACACACACACACACACTGCATCCCGTCAGCGGCTTCAGGGGGCACGATTTCTAGGATATGAATTAGTAAATCCATGAAAGTTAAGTGTTTTTAGCATTGTATGTTACTGGAATCCACGGATACGTTCAAAGTGGACCCTTCTTAACCCCCAAAAGAGTTACTTTAAAGTTATGTTAGTGTTATGTGGTCTAACAACGAGTACAACAAGTGGGAAAGTCCACTCAGTGTGAGTGTGAAGGGGTGCTGGATGGGTCAAAAGACACACGACTTTCACCCAGCAGACCACCGTTTGTGTTGTCGTGAAACATTGTTTCACTTTGTTTCACTTTGTTTCACTTTGTTTCACGTTAAAGTTGCTACATTAGGAAGTCCACGAAGAGCGGTTGTTATTGATTTACAATAGTAACGTGCTCACGGTTATGTTATTATGTTTAAAACAAACCATGATGCCAACATTTCTTTTTTCTGGGGACTAGATAGTAAAATGCGGAACCTTTTACATCTCAATATTCTGCATAATCAGTTGTATTTCCACCCCTGTAGATGAGAGCTCAAAAGATGTACTTATTATAAACCTAAAAGGTGTAATTAGGAGTGAGGATTTAAAGAAAAGTAGAAACAAAGAAACTGAACGCATCATTTTCCCAGCGTCCGTCCTGCAGTGACCTTTTGACCTCGTCCTCCCAGGTTGGTGACGCCGTTGATCCGGAGCTTCGTGATGCTCTTACCGCCGGCGCGGGTGGTGTGGAGGAGTCTGACGGACACGTTCGTCACGCCGCTCTTCCTCAGCGTGGGAAAGAGCCTGTCCTCCGTCCGGGTGAAGACCACCGAGTACTGAAGGGGGTCCCCCCTCCTCTTCTGTCGAGGAGAGTCGGGACCCAAAAGGAGCGACTCGACGCTCGGTTTCATGAGATTTTCATAAAGTCAAACGTACTTTTAAAACTATAAATTCATCCGCCCAGTCGGCAGGAAAAAAAAAACATTTCTGCAAACTGCATGAGTGACCTCATACAGCAGCAACCATTATTTAAAGTTACGTGGTACGAAAGTTGTGACAAACACGGGACTTTCCGCCGTGTCCCAAAAGTAAACTACGCAAACATTACGCAAGAAAATCCTGTAATGTTTCTTCTTCTTCTTCCTATTATTATATTATTTATTATTATTATTATTATTCGTGTATTAATATATAATATTATTAATATTATTTCAACATTTCTTTACGCAGAAACCGACAATATGAACATCTATTTCTGACGACTGGGTTCAAATTATTACATACGATAAATAAAATAATTACGCTTAGTCAGAATTCAGCGTTAATTTGATAATTTGCGGGGAAAGAGACGTCTTCAAATATTTCAATGTTTCGCGAGGACTCGATCGACATCAAAACCTTAAATGACGGCCTTTAGGGTTTACTCGTCACGTCAGGAAAGTAAATGTCCCTGAAAGTAATTTGTGACTTTATGAAAAGCTCATGAGCGCCACCCAAAATGGAGTTGTTGTTGTTGTTGTTGTTGTTGTTTCTTTGTGACCAAAAGAAGAATATAATCTCGTGGCCCACAGAGCCGTGGGATCGGCCAACATACTGCTGACTGGCTGAGAGGTGTAATATTTCTGCTTCTTCATATATTGTATATATTGCAAGTGATTCAGCTCGAGGTTGAACGTATTGAACCGAGTCTGAGAGGAGATCGTACGAATAATAAATGCTATAAGACGCAGCTTGTTGCACATTTACAGGCTTATTGTACTCTAATCTGCTGCGATGACGTCACTGCGGCTATGATATTGGGCATTTAAACGCAATAGAGTTGTTTTAACATGTTGGTTCTAATTTATTATGTACGCGACAACCAATTCTCACCATTTGCCGCTTATCTGAGCTGAGACTCCGGTACACGTTTTAAAATCCAAGGTTGTCGATCGCTACAGTGCTAACGCTAGTTAGCGGGCTTGGGTTTAACATTTCTACATTCAAAAGAGGATTTCTTTATTTTATTTTATTTTAATAGTTTTGTTTTTTTTTGCAGTGGATTTTATAAAAGTTTGAAGGTACAACGCCGGCACGTTTGAGTGTTTCCGTCATAATTACTCCTGAGAAACAAAGAAAAGAAAAGCCGGTCGCTAACGTCGCTAATTTTTTCCCAAAATTCGACAAAAGTGCCGTTAAAACCAATTAATGAACTAAAAAGCTACTTAAAAAAAAAAACTCCTGATTTTAAGGCAATTAAATCCCGATGTGACATGTATCTGTCTGTAAAATGATTTTTATTTCTTTGCATTTTATTTTGAACCGTTTTTGCTTCGTGGATTCACTCGTTTCGGAGATTTCGCCTCAAACGTTGTTCCTCGTAAACAAAAATAAAGTTTTATTTTTCTTTCCCATCGAAGGTTCGGTCCTCTGTGTGTGTCTTCTTCACTCCCTGAAAGTCTTTTGTTCTCCAGCTCACACCCTCTTTGTCCTATTTTGGTCTTTTAAAGGCAAGGCGCTACAGGCTGAAACATGCACTGGTACATTTTGATAAAGGAGAAGAAAAAAAAATAGACAATTATTGTGTTACTTCCTCTATTTGTGACTGTAGAATTCTCCTAAATTCCCCAAAAGTTACCATTACATAATTCCTCTTTTGCATATAAGTATAAGTTACAGAAAACTTATAATACAAATAATAATGATCTTAATGTGAGTGATGAAGTGGTGAAGTTTCATGTGATATCTATGAGGTCATGTTAGTTCACACAGCATTCAGAGACTCATTTATACACATTTATTAATAAAACTATATATTATGAAGCTTTATGCAGAGGGGTTAGTTCACACAGCATTCAGAGCCTCATTTATACACATTTATTAATAAAACTATATATTATGAAGCTTTATGCAGAGGGGTTTGTTCACACAGCATTCAGAGCCTCATTTATACACATTTATTAATAAAACTATATATTATGAAGCTTTATGCAGAGGGGTTAGTTCACACAGCATTCAGAGCCTCATTTATCCACATTTATTAATAAAAACTATATATTATGAAGCTTTATGCAGAGGGGTTTGTTCACACAGCATCCAGAGACTCATTTATTAATAAAAACTATATATTATAAAGCTTTATGTAGAGGGGTTAGTTCACACAGCATTCAGAGACTCATTTATACACATTTATTAATAAAAACTATATATTATGAAGCTTTATGCAGAGGGGTTTGTTCACACAGCATCCAGAGACTAATTTATTAATAAAAACTATATATTATGAAGCTTTATGCAGAGGGGTTTGTTCACACAGCATTTAGAGACTCATTTATACACATTTATTAATAAAAACTATATATTATGAAGCTTTATGCAGAGGGGTTTGTTCACACAGCATTTAGAGACTCATTTATACACATTTATTAATAAAAACTATATATTATGAAGCTTTATGCAGAGGGGTTAGTTCACACAGCATTCAGAGACTCATTTATACACATTTATTAATAAAAAATATATATTATGAAGCTTTATGCAGAGGGGTATCAGTTCCTTCTGAGTGAGTTAACTACATGTACCATCATCTAAATTGGACTCCCACACGATTATATGTGTGCAGTACAATCCAGGCCTCATCCTCCAGTCGTGTGCCATTCATTCATTTGTAGATGTGAAACACTTCCACATAAACCGGCTCCATCCTGCTCTCGCTGTTGATCGACGCGGCTTGAAAGGTCGTGGAAGGTCGTGGAAGGTCGTGGAAGATCGTGGAAGATCGTCCCCGGCGACGAGCATTCGCCGTCCTCCGGACTGAGAACAAACCCGTTCTGCCGCTGCCCTGAAACACTCCTCTCTGTGTGTGTCTGACGGCCTCGTGGTTAATCTGAGCCGTCTGAAGTCACATCCTCGTGACGTGGAACCGCGGTTCCCTCTCCTCGTAGCGTAGAGCGACGTTTGGGAGTTTCGAGGCCTCGGGAGAAGTGTCACATGTCCACTGACATTTTCTCTGTTTCCCGGAGCCTGACGTGATTATTCTGGTATTTGTTCCAGCGTTTTGAATCCTTGAGCTGTTTCATGTTGTTGTTTCTCAAACAAGAGAATGTTCTGAAACTGCTGATGCAGCGTCCTCTTTGTCAGAAACAGGTTTTTTTATTCGGTGTAAAGCACCTTTCACTAGATTCACTGCACCCTTTATTGTTTAACTGCTGCATTAAAACAGAAGAATGAGAATGAGAGACCAATTAAAACAATTAGAGTCTTTAAAACAAGAAGAGCAGCATGTAAAACACACACTGTCAATGGAAAGGGGAGGCATTTTTTATTTATTTTTCATAATTTATTACCCAGGGAACAAAGAGACATATTTATATTCTTGATTATTTTTATTTTTTTTATTAAATGAGTTTGATTTATTATGTTGTTATATATGTATATATATATATTTGTATTATGTTTTTATATATAAATAATATATATATATATTTCTTATATATATTAATCTATTTTATTATAATATATTTAACTGCATATTTGATGGCATATTGTGAGATTTTGATTTTGGTAATTAAATGACCTTAGTTCTGATCTACTGTGTAAAACATTTGTATTTACTAGCCATATCTCACGTGGTTCAGCTTCCACGTGACATACCAGAGTTGTCAACAAACAAAATACCTTAAAACAAACCAACATCATTATTCTGTGTCACCCCCAGAATAATTGTTCTTATCACATCCATCCAGCAAACAGCTGTCACTCCAAAGTGAGTTGATGCAGGAATGTAAACAAACCCGCGTGACCAGCACGGGTTCAACCAGCTGAGTGTCAACGCACCGAGTGTGACTTATATTTTAAACTATATTTTGTCTGTTTTTTTTTTTTATAGTTGCTGAAATGGTTAAAAAATACATGTTGAAAGCTCCTCTTATGCTCTTATGTATTAATGTCTCTCTTGATGACGCGTGTTCCGGCTCTCTTCGGGTACCTGAACGGGTCTCCCTCAGGCGGAAGGCGCGGCGCACCTTGCCACCCACACCTCACCGAACAAAAACCGTGATTGTGCTCGTGCCTCGATCCCTAAAATAAAGTCCCACTTACAACACTATACAGTCAGCCTCTTCCCTCTAGCCGGGGCTCTCTCTCTCCCCCTCTCTCTGCTCACAGGTGACGGCGAGGACAACCCGGAGGTTTCCCCTCACGGCATTAACCACTCCAGTCACGTTCAGAGAGGAAACCAAAAGGGCAGGAGCTCTAGACGACGTCGGGGAGAAGAGCCCCGGTCCTCTCACTCCGCCTCCGCGCCCTCCACTCAGCCTCCTCTCGCCTCCCCGCTCCTGCTCCGCCGCGCCGGTCCCTTCGAAGTGGAGAGCAGCATGACAGGAGGACTGAAGGACGGCGTAAAGGAAGAGGTACAGTATGGCGGTGGTGCCAAGCCGCTTTCAAAAGGAGTTGTTTTACATGTTCGATCTCCATCGAGATGATTATTCTCGCTCGTGATTTTCCTTCATGTAGGACATTTTGGATGCTTTTCTTTTTTTAAACTCCAGAGCGCTTTCCTTATCTTATTTTCTGGCACCTACTCGTGAACTCTTTCTCCCACACACGCCGGGGGAATGTGAAGGGCCACTGAGCATGCATTAGCACGCGGGTGTGAGATTTAACCTGCTAAAAAACAACAACTATACTAACAAAACGACCGAGAATCGCTTTTACGCACCAGCCAAGGGAGGTGCACGTGCCCCGTGCGTAAAAGCGCAGAGGAGAGTAAACCCACAACCATTTCGTCAGCTTTCAGTCAAAAAAATCATGAAGAAGTTTTAACACTAAATAATGAAGCAGTAGACTTAAAATGAGAAGATTAAAACTTAAAGATTCACTAAGGACAGAGTAGTACTGTCGGGACTACTTTTTACGCACACCGTTTTAAAGCGATGGACACGGAAACGTAACTTAATAGTGTCCAAGTATTCATAATAAATATGGCTGATATCCTCGATTTGTTAAAACAAAATATCACTAAATATATTTAGAAAAAAAGCTTTCCCCATATATAAGTATGTAATATTTGGAGTCTTTACGCATCTCTTAGAAAACGCCCCGAGTGACATGTTGAATCGACTGCATGTCATGCCGGGATATTAGATTTCTCTCCGGGTGGTGAGCACCCCTTGCGGCTGGATCGAGGGGTGTGGTGCTTCACTTTCTATCCATTTAAACCCATCCCTGTTTGTGGGGCAGGCTGGTAACGCGCAGCTCCAGTCTCTCTCCCACTCTGAGCGCGCCGCACGCTGTCCCTCCTCCTCTTCACTCTCTCTCTCTCTCTCCCTTTTTCTTTCTGTCTCTCCTCCGGATCCTTCACAGGAGTTTCTGCATTCGCCGTTCATCCGAAAACAAGGGAACATTTACAAACCCAACAACAAAGACATGGACAACGACAGTCTGGCCGGGAAGACGATGGAGGACGTCCACACCAAAGAGATCGACCTGGTCAACCGGGACCCGAAGCGCATCAACGACGACGTTGTCAAGGTGAGTCGGACCCGGAGGGTCGGGGGACTTGTGGGGTGAGACGTGCATCCACGGAGAGCTTTCTCCCTACTGAACTCCACTTTGGGGGAACTGCGCTGCTGCTGAGCTGTCAATCTGAAGTTATGTGCGGGTGCGCGCGCCAGAGGCGCACTGCACTGGGTTTCCAGCAGCGCTCTCCCTCAGTGACTTTCCCCTATTAGGAAAAGGACCTTTTTGCACACGGAGCAATAATGCCCTCCGAGGCTCGATGGCGAGAGATGCACGCGCATCCAGCAGAGGAAACAGTGACATGGTTTCCTGTTGTTGGAACGCAACTTTTATTTTTTTGTTTTTCCCCCACAGTTGCACACGACACGTTGGGGAAGTGGAGTTATTTCCATAAGACAGCAGCCTGGGTGCGGCAAGTGTTTAGATTAAAGGTGTTTAGCAGAGAGAGAGAGAGAGAGAGAGAAAGAGAGAAAGAGAGAGAGAGAGAGAGAGAGAGAGAGAGAGAGAGAGAGAGAGAGAGAGAGAGAGAGAGACGCCACCTGACGCGCCTGCACGGTAGCGGGGGAGCAGCAGCTGTCTGAGCCCGGCCGCCCTGCTCTCCAGCTGGGGCAGAGTGTGTGTGTGTGTGTGTGTGTGTGTGTGTGTGTGGGGGGGGTCAACTCCCTGCTTGGGACGGGAGGGGTCATCTCTTTGAAATGCCTGAACTCGGCCTCGTTAAAACAGGGAAACACCCCAAGTAGTAGTGGTCTGTCTGCAGGGGATATCCCTCACCACTCCCCATCTCCTCCTCCCTCCTTCCCTCACATTCTACTCCCTCCCCTCCTCCCATCTTCCCAAAATGCCTTTGGGTTGCGTCAGAGCAGCCAATGTGTGGCCTTTTTTTTTAATTGTCTGCCCTTCAGACACCAAATGATGACCATCTGTCTGATTGATGATTGGATTCCTGTTGGATTATTTTCTTTTAAAATGACGGTTGATTTTCAAATCAATGCGCAGTTTGACTTGGTCGTGTGCAAATGCTGTTAATTGTCAAGGTGAGGCAGGTATCTAGTGAACTGGGAGTGAAGATAGACACAGTGTACCCTCCTCCCAGCGCTGCCACATGGACAGCTTCACCAAGAGCGTCTCTCTTTCTCTCCCTCCCTTGTTCTCCTGCATTGTGACAGTGAGTCAGACTCTCCTTCCAGTCTCAGAATAGAATGCAGCTTCACGGTTGTCCCGCCCCTCTTTTAATCAACTCAAACTGACCGCTGGTGAAATTATACGAACATCACATGTTGCAGGGGGAACTGTGGAGAGCCCTTTGGCTTCTTTTATAATGAACATCTACTTCAGAGGATTTACAGCTGCATGTTACAGACGTTCAGACAAGTGGATTAAACACGACGTATTCTCGTAGTGACGGTTGAGCTCCATCGCGGCTCCTGTTAGCGCCGTTAGCGCCGTTAGCTGCTAGCCGGCAAATCGCGGCTGTCTGGGGTTGTAGCCAATCACAGGTCGCCTTGAGTCTGAATGTGGATTCTTTGATTTCATTGGTGGATCCGATGAGCACTTTTCATTGTGATACTTTGAGGGCATCACAAAGGGAACATCTCTTAAAAGCCTTACTTGTTTGCACATATATCTTCGATATCTGAGTATCTCCAGCTGTGGCTTGACAGAGAAGAACCTTTAAGGTTCACCGTATTGTTCTAGCCAGCCAATCAGAGCAAACTGGGATTTCACGGAAGGTGGGCGGGGCTTAAAGAGACAGGCACAAAAACAGAGCGTTTCAGACAGAGAGAGGGACTACAGATGTGTTCAAACAGACAGTTTGAGAGAAATAGTTTTATTTTTATTTTTAAAAATGAAAGCGTGTTAGTAATCTTTTCGTAGAATCCCAAAATACAACTACAAACCTGAAAAAACGAGCGTCATAGATCCCCCGGTAAACGTCTACTGTGCGGGATGTGGCGGCATCTAGTGGTGGAGTTGCAGATTGCGAGGCCACCTAAAAAAAAACGTTCATGCGCCTCATGTAGATATAAAACGACGAATAGACGGTTCTTTAAGTGGAGCTTCTGGAAACTGCGTCCGCCATTTGCTGTAAACTAAAGAAACACGCGATGCTCAGGGCCCCACGAGGCGCTTTGAGGTCATTGAGACGGCTCTGCCAACTGTTTGGTGAACACAGTGAAAAACACATGCAGGGAATCCCTTCCAGTAACCCCCCCCCCCCTCCACACATGCAGACATGCTGTATGTAGTGTACACACACACACACACACACACACACTGGATTCCTTTAAGTAAAGGAACACAAGCTGTTCTCTTGTTGCTGCTGCAGCTGGCCTTAATCACCTGGCCACATCAAACCACTTCCATTACTGACATGCATGTGGCGTTTCTTCCTCTCCTTCTCCTTCTTCCTCTCCTTCTCCTTCTTCTTCTTCTTCTTCTTCTTCTTCTTCTTCTTCTTTTGTGGGTCTTTTTATACATTTACACGACGAGTGGAAACGCTCCACCCCGGAGATCGTTTTCTCCAGTGGGAGTCGTGAGCGAAGTTTGATCAAAGGTCATTCGGGGTCAAATTTCTAAATGAATGAAACGCTCCCGATGATCAGTGGTAGAGTGTGCGTCACTCTGTGTGCGTTTTTGAGTGATTTTGGGGTGCTTTTGTGAGAACCGAGCGTTCCCTTCGCGCCTTCTTCGGACTCATTCATGAAACTCTTTCAGCGTCAGCATGAATGCACGAGTTAAAACACGCGTCGACACCACAGATTCCTAAGAAATTATAGATTTGGCAGGTAGTTGGGGAAGAAGCATTTGCAAAAACGCACTTCATCTTAATATGAATTGTATAAACTAACTTTTCTTCCAGTGTGAATGAGTGACATGAGCCTTGCTGCCAATCACCCTGATCCCTCCTGAACTAAACTAAACACTATTAACCGAAGCACTCACATCAACAGAAGGGTCCATTAATGTGCTTCGCTCCTCCTCCTCCTCCTCCTCCTCCTCCTCCTCCTCCTC
>NC_046971.1:3187629-3275129 GCF_009769545.1 Cyclopterus lumpus | reverse complement strand
CGTTGTTGATCCGGCCTCAAGGTTTGTTTCTGCAGAGACCACCCACCCATTAACCCACCCATCCACCAAGCAACCCACCCATGAACCCACCCATTAACCCACCCATTAACCCATCCATTAACCCACCCATCCACCAAGCAACCCACCCATGAACCCACCCATTAACCCACCCATTAACCCATCCATTAACCCACCCATCAACCAAGCAACCCACCCATTAACCCACCCATTAACCCACCCATCCACCAAGCAACCCACCCATTAACCCACCCATCCACCAAGCAACCCACCCATGAACCCACCCATTAACCCAACCATCAACCCACCCACCCATTAACCAACCCACCAACCAACCCACCCATCAACCCATCAACCCACTCATCAACCCACCCACCAAGAAACCCACCTATCAACCCACCCATGAACCCAACCATCAACCCACCCAACCATCAACCCACCCACCCATCAACCAACCAACCCACCCATCAACCAACCCATCAACGCACTCATCAACCCACCCACCAAGAAACCCACCTATCAACCCACCCACACACCCATCAACCAACCCATCAACCAACCAACCCATCAACCCACCCATCAACCAACCCACCCATCAACCAACCAACCCATCAATCAACCAACCAACCCATAAACCAACCCATCAACCCACCCATCAACTAACCAACCCATCAATCAACCAACCAACCCATAAACCAACCCATCAACCCACCCATCAACCAACCCATCAACCAACCCACCCATCAACCCACCCACCAAGAAACCCACCCATCAACCCACCCATCAACCAACCAACCCATCAACCAACCCATCAACCAACCAACCCATCAACCCACCCATCAACCAACCCACCCATCAACCAACGAACCCATCAATCAACCAACCAAGAAACCCACCAATCAACCAACCAACCCATAAACCAACCCATCAACCCACCCATCAATCAACCAACCCACCCACCAAGAAACCCACCCATCAACCCACCCACCAAGAAACCCACCCATCAACCAACCAACCCATCAACCAACCCATCAACCAACCCATCAACCAACCCACCCATCAACCAACCCACCCATCAACCCACCCACCAAGAAACCCACCCATCAACCCACCCCCGTCCTTCCTCTGGATGCCCTCGGTCTTGTGCGTGCGGCCAGTGAGTGTGCAGCTCCTCGTCTGTCCACGACTCGCATGCTTCAAACAGCCGTCTCGGTCGCGGTGACTCACGCTGTCTTTGACGCCGATGAGACCGGCGGACACTAAGCGCCGCCGTCACCCAACACCCGAAGGTCAACAGGCAGGCGAGAGTCGCTGCGTGATGGTCACGGAGTTTATGCAAAATGATCCATGAAAAGTGGGGAAAACCCTCCTACATGCACTATTTTTGTATTTTTTTAATTGTATTGTTGTATTTTGTATTCTGTATGGTGCATTGTGTATCCTTAACACAAGTTGTTGTTGTTTTATTCACAAAAAAGTGAATTTTTCCAATCACTTCCCTGCTTTTTGTTTTACTCCCAACGATGACGGGTTGTGACTCAGACACTCGTCTGTTGTTCTCTACGAGGCGGACGCGCTGATAACTGATTAACTTCACATATTAAGAACCTTCATTCTGGGAAATGAGCGACAGACTATTTGAGCTACCAGAACACACACTGCCCGGTACACGGGTACTTTTATCCTCGTGTTTAATCTTTAATGTGACGACGTCGGCCTCATCGTCTGTCCTCCTGATTGTTAATGCACTGCAGGTTTATTTATTTATTTTTGGTCAACATTGTACGATTGTTCAGACTTTGAGCGTTTAAATCACAACATAACGTGGTCTTTGAAGGTCTAGTGGAGGTCTGCACTCTCCTGAATTCACCTTTCTACTTTCTATTTGTATTTTATGTATTTTTATTGATTTATGTCTTTTTTACCTTTGATGTATTTTGACTGTTTTTCTGCCCTGGTGCTCCTGCAACACATTCTTCTGCCCCGTGGGGATCAATAAAGGCTTATTTTATTAACCTTATCCTATTTCATCTCACACACAAAGAGCTTTCAGGACCAGATAACATTGAATAATCAATGGGACTGGACTCGGAAGAAGTGCCATGTGCGTTTCTCTTTTCTTTTCCTTTTTTATTTAGATGACATTTTGGGCCTCAGGCCTTCTTCCAGATCACCAACGACCAATCAAAATGAGCGTAATCGACATCGCAGTCATCGTTGTCCACAACACTATTATTAAAGTTACAATCTCAACTATGTGATCTGTTAAGATACCGGAGCACCGTTAGCACTGTTAGCACTGTTAGCACCGTTAGCCATCGCCATGTTGAGAGCCATGTGGAGACAATCCCTCAATAATAGATGTAGCCCCTTTTTAAACATGCATTTATTTTGATGAACATCGTATGTAATACCGACAGCACATTACTATTTGCATTGAATGAGATAGAAGTGGAGAACACGCACAGCGTATATATAGAGTCATAAACAAAAAGACACTTAACTTTAGTTTATTTGAGTCAAAAGCTTCCACGGATAAACAACTCTAAGAGCTCTCGAAGGCATCCCATAAACAGGCAAAGGGAAACGGAGCCAAGGCTTCTTTATTTTTTTACAAAGAATAATATTTGGTTACGTCACAGGCGGCGTTTTACAGCCAGAAGACCGTAAATCATGTTCCAATAGCGTTGCATTAAAAACACGACATTTTAACGTCCTCGTCGTCACTTTTAACAGACTGAAACTCGACCGCATCTATAAACATGACAGGGATATGAATCTGTGTGTGTGTGTGTGTGTGTGTGTGTGTGTTTTCCTGAGCTTCTCATCACGTTCACGCCTCCTCCTCCGATGGCCCTTCGATGCCCGAGCTGATTGACGGGACGACGGACGCGGCAGCAACTTATTGACCGCCTGCAGAAGGGAAACCATTTCCTGTAAAGTACCAGATTTTAATCTTTTTTGATTTCCTTTTTCATTACGAAGTGACTTTATCGTGAAGGGGAGACGGGAACGAGTCCGACGGCCGAGGACGCTCGACACCGAGAAGGTGACAAAGGGTTCAGTCTAGGCCGGGCAGAAAATATATATATTTTATTTCTAATAAGGAATTACAAATCTACTTATTTCAAGAAGTTCCTCCAAAATAAGATTTGTACCTCATTCAACAGACCTCCTGGATTTAAAGGTGCAGGATGTGGAATTCAGAGCATTTCACTTAACAATTAATATACATAAAGAGATAGTGATAATGGACCTCTGTGGGTTATTATAAGACTTTACTTTTTACAGTATTTTACCGTATAATATATGCAAATGTCGCGTTTACACCCGGATGAAAGCGACAATTCCCCAAAACATCTGTGGAAGAAACATCGTTTCGTAGAAGCGTGGTCTCGTGGATCTAAAGGTCAGATGTATTTAAGGAAGAGAATAACCAGAATGCAATGCGGCGGGTGAAGATTTGATAAGCCGATAAGTATAAAATAATAAAAAAGGCCTCTATTGGACCCACATGCCATGTGACCTTCTGTGAGTGCTGCTGAAAGAGGATGAAGATGAAGATGGAGAGACACAGCGGAGCGATGACACACTTCATCTCTGGGGGTCTCTGGGGGTCTCTGGGGGTCTCTGGGGGGTCAGCAGCATCAGTCAGAGTGTACTGTCCCGGTCAGCAGTTAACCAGCGTCGCTATCGACCCGGCCGGTGATGAACGACCTCCGGTGGAGCGACACTGGACGAGGTTTAGGGGTCAAATCGTGCACATCTTCACTTTCTAATCAGTCTAATCATTTACGTGTCCGGGTCTTAATACTTCATACTTCATACTGACAGCTTTTAGTTACTTTACACATTCAGATTAATAAATAAATAATATTATATTTTCATAAATACAGTAGTTAAAATGACCAGCTCCAACATTAAATAGATGAACGCATTTATTCATCACTCATTGCATCCAATAATGCATAATAATCTGAAATGGACCATTCTGCAAAATAAGAACTTTTTACTTTTGGTGCTTTTTGATTTATTCAGAATGCAGGACTTTTACTTTTAACAGAGTGTTTTAACTGCTACCTTTACTTAAAATGAAATAACAAAGTACTTTCTTTGACCCCTGAGCCTGACCTGAAGCCGCCCTCATGTCTCTGCAGACTGAAAGGGCCTGTTCCCCTCGTGCACCAGTAGATGGCGCCATAAGAGGTCAGATCCCTGCTGTTGTTGTGTGATTTTAAAGGTTCAGGTCACAGCATGCATATATATATATATATATATATATATATATATATATATATATTTATATACAGAAAATACACAGAACATAAACGTGGTTGCAGGATGCATCACATAAGCGCATGTCATACTCCACATTCTGTATGCTAGCCGGGTGAGGTACACTTCTTCCTCTTCTCTTCTTCTTCTTCTTCTTCTTCTTCTTCTTCTTCTTCTTCTTCTTCTTCTTCTTCTTCTTCTTCTTTTTACACCCCCCCAAGACAAGAGGCCCAGAGCCAAAATGTAGTTTACCACCACAGAAGCCAAACAGACACACCCTTCGGGTCTACAGTCAGTCAGACACACACACACACACACACACACACACACACACGCACACACACACACACACACACCCATTGGCAACTGCATCAGAAATGCCCGGAGGCAAGGCAAAAGCACAGTTCCTCAAAGAGTGAAGCAGTGTGTTGTGTAACTTGTTGCTCACCAGTAAGAAGTCTTAGATTCACACAATGAGCTTTAATAAGAGTATGTTTCTTTTTTAATAGTTTTGTGTCACTGTGCAGTTGTTTAGTTATTTTGTGTCTATTTGGGGTTGTTTTGTATCATTTTTAAGTTGTTTTGTTTAACTTTGTAGTTGTTTTGTGTTGCTTTGTAATTGTTTTGTATCATTTTTAAGTTGTTTTGATTCACTTTTTAGTTGTTTTGTGTCTCTTTGTAATTGTTTTGTATCATTTTTAAGTTGTTTTGTTTCACTTTGTAGTTGTTTTGTGTCTCTTTGTAATTGTTTTGTGTGTCTTTGTGGTTGTTTTGTATCATCTGTAGGTTGTTTTGTGTGTCTTTGTGGTTGTTTTGTGTCTCTTTGTAATTGTTTTGAATCACTTTGTAGTTTTTTGTTTCACTTTGCAGTTGTTTAGTGTCCCGTTGTACTTATTTTAGGTCTCTTTGTTATCGTGTCATGTTTCTTTTTGGTCATTTTGAGTCTCTTCCTGGTTGGAACGTGTCTCTTTGAGTGACCTTTTGGAGCTGAAGGTCAGGGTGGCCCCTCACACCCATGTAGACCCGTTCAGTAATCCATCTGTGACAGCCAAGGGTTTCACAAAGTGTCTCCATCATGCAACAAGACTCACAGAAGTCCTGCACATCATCCACTGTAAAACCATTAATTTGAGTTTTTACACAGATTAAACACAATGTTACACAACGTGTTTGTTTTCATGCTAAAATAAAATAACCTGCCTGAACATGTATTATTGTGGAACTCTTCTCTTCTCTGAGCAACGATTTCATCAAACTCTGATCTAGTTTCACCGCGTCTCGTCCTCTGAGAGTGGACTTGAGAGTGGGGAAAACATGGATGCATTTAGGGAGTGCGTGTCCAGAAAAGTGTCTCGAAGATGCTCAGTGTCACCGGTGGGAGTGAACGAGGCAGACGTGTTGAAAACCAGCTGAGCCTTTCCATCGTTAAAGACAGGAAACCCGCACTCTCCTACAACGTGTTCTACACAGGAGATGTCACAGAGTCCCGTCGCGTCACTCGTCGACCCTCTGGAGCTGTCGTCCGTCTCGTTAAAGCCTCAGAAAGGGAGCTCGAACAGCCGGTCGGCGTACCGACCACGTCCTCATCCACACTCATGTTATCAGGGTTTACAGTCTTCATTCCCACTGCCCTCCTTCCAGGAAGTGGGACAAAAGAAATGTGTTTGTGCTGCCCACTGGGATTCATGGCTGAGACACACACACACACACACACACACACACACACACACACACACACACACACACATGCAGGTGTAAGGTTGGAGAAGAAAAACAGACCTTCCTTTGTGACCTTTTCCTTTCATTTTTAACGTTCATGGAGTTGCGGTGGTAAAGTATGCGTTATTAATGCTTTAAGGCCGTGATGTAATGTTATTACAAGGGGGGCTCCCCGTGCACGCTGACGGTCCCACGTGCACGCTGACGGGCTCCCCGTGCACGCTGACGGGCTCCACGTGCACGCTGAAATTCGTATTTTAATTTAATAATTAAAGTTGTTTAAAAAAAAAAAAATACTTTATGTACAATAAGCATATTCCCATTACCTCAGTGTTGTTTGGCACATATTAGTAATATTATCTCTTTAAGCACCCGTCTTTCTGTCTCTAGATATATATTCTCCCCTGAAAACACGCGATAAGATATAAACTCCAAAAACAAAAGAGCTGCGAGACTTCAGTCATCCATCTATATTCACGACTAAATAAAAGTATAGTGTGTATGGCGGGTAACTAGGAATGCACACGTCACATATCGGAATGTACATAAAAGAGGTCATCAATTTTCAAAACAAGAAACTACTAAGTTATTTAACTTCTATGAGGTCATTATACATTTAAAAAAAAAAAACCAAAACAAGTCAATAAAACATGAAATAACGCGTTATGGAAACACGCTGCCTTTGTTCCACATGATTACCAATAACTACACAGACCATAATTGACTGTTTTCTTCTTCTTCTGCAGTCTGCGTGTCTCACCTGAGCTGCGCGAGGAGCCGCCGCACCACCTGCACGCGTCACAGGGTTTGGGGGGAAAAGAGAAAAGAGGCGGAGCTTCACGAGAGAGGGAGAGAGAGAGAGAGAGAGAGAGAGAGAGAGACATAGAGAGAGGGAGAGACGTAAGAGAGCGTGTCTCTGCTGGATGAACCAGTCCGTGTTGAGCCACGCGCGAGAAAAGAAACACGAACCAGAGATCCAACCGCCGAATAAACAAATAAGAAAAAACAAAATCGGGACTATTTTTTTGGAGTTATTTGTTGTTCTTCTTTTTTTCTCCCCTCTGTCTCTCGCGCAGAGAGAGAAAACGGACCCACGGCGACCGGTCTGGGTTTGGATGAGCGAGTGGAGCAGTCCCGCAGAGAGCAGCGGGGACATGCTGTGACTCACAGCGCATTGCCCTCCAACAGGTGAGCTCCGTCACCTCCACCTTTACGAAATGTTCCCCTCTTTCTTTCTTGTTTTGGACTTTTCCCGTATGCGTAAACACGCGCAGACCCTGCAGCTCCTCTCCTCCTCCTCCTCCTCCACTCTGGACGTGCGCATGTCTTCTTCTTCTTCTTCTTCTTCTTCTTCTTCTTCTTCTTCTTCTTCTTTCTGACACATTCCTCATCGGCGTCGCGCTCTGTGCGTCACTCTCCTCTCACCCAGAACTCACGCTCCTCTGCTTCCCCACGCGCCTTTTGTCCTCTGGAGAACAACAGCCGCGCGGTTAGTGTGCGCGTGTGGTGCAGGTGCGCAATAACGTGCCCACTGTGACTCATGAGGCTCGGACCCAAACTCACTTTGTACCATGTCCTCCATCAGAAAGAAAGCTCTGATAGCGTCTAATATCATTTAACATAATCTCTTTATGTTTCGAAATGTAGACTTTTTAAAACTCTTAACTTCCCATATATCACCATTATCGCCTTATTTGCTTTCATTGTGTCTTTGGCATCAGAATCAGAATCAGCTTTAGTGGCCATGTGTGTGTGCACATACATGGAATTTGACTCCGGTTACACGTATGCTCTAGTCGTACATACATATTTAAATTACAAATAACAGGATAAATATAAAAAAAAGACATTAAAGACAACAGAGTAGCAACATGTACTGTATGTACAATAAAAAAACAACAACAGTGACAATGAATTGGGGATGTTAGTGCAGAAAGCAATATGATCTGCTCTTAACTTCTATAATATCTAATGTCTCTAAATATTCTCCCTCGAAACACTGTAATAAGATATTACTCTAGAATATACACATGAATATACTCTAGAATATACACTAGAATATACACATGAATATACTCTAGAATATACACATGGAAGACATCTGTGAGATTTCACTCACAAGTCGAAATGTGCCCACGGGGAATCTCGGTGAGTTTCTGCACCGCTGTGGGCTTGCATGTAAAAACACCCAAAGCCACCGTGGACGCTTTCCTGCCTTGTTTTGGTTTACAAGGCATGGTGGTGCAACCGCACGGCACGATAGGGAGCATGCAAATGTTAATTTAGCAAATTCTCCGGTGTCGCTCTCCTCCCCATCCCCCTTCCCCCTTCTCTCCCACTAAAAGCATCTCCCAGTGGATCACCATTTAGTTTGCCGGTGTTATTTATCATCGGGACGGTCGCCCCCCCTCCCCCGCGCCTTCTCCCTCAAGCCTCGTTTGTTTTAATTGAGTTTATCTGCGCTCCCTCGGGGCCCTCCGCTGTCTAAATTTAGGCCCCGTGGCGGCGAGCCGCTCTCTGGGGTGATTCACCGCTCGGCCTTCCGCTGTGGTCGCTGTAGAAGTGCTCACCAGGGCTCCGTCCGAGAGGTTCGTCCCGGGTCAGCGGAGTCAGGAGTTGCAGCGCTGATGATTCGGAGGCTGACGTTAAAGCTGTGTGCGACCACAGGGCCTCCAGTCACTTCAGTATGAACGGCTTGTGGTGGAGTGAGTAAGAACCCTGCTCTTAAGCCCTGACACAGTTCCATTTATGAGTCTAAAAAAGGATTTCGCTGTCCCTCTATTTTCTCCTCCCATGCTCCTTTCTCTCACACGTTCCCCACTCCAGACAATTGAGGCCGCCGATTCAAAGATATTCACGATGAGATTCAATGTCTCACCTTCTAATTTCTCCCGTCTCTCGTTTCAGGATGACTCTCAGCTCGCTTCACGCCGTCGCGCTGCTGTGGGCGTTGTGCCCCGCCGCGCAGGGCGTGTGCGACAGATCGTCCGAGACCACCGCGCTCGACCTCTCGGTCTCCTACGAGCTCCCAACGTTCACCGCGGACTTCCCGATCCAGAACATGGTGACGCTGGACGGGGTCATTTACGTCGGGGCTGTGAACAGAATCTACGCCCTGTCCCCGAACCTCACCAAGCTGTCGGAGTACCGCACGGGGCCGCTGCTCGCCAACGAGACCTGCGGACAGAAACTGACTGGCGCAATTGCCGGCGGTGGGGAAGCTGGCGACAGGGTGGACAACCACAACATCGCTTTGGTGTTGGAGAATATTTACGACAAGGGGCTGTTCAGCTGCGGCTCGGCGGACAACGGCGTTTGCCGGCGCCACGTCCTGGACGACGGCGTCAGCACGAATACCGTCGACGAACAGGTGTCTTGCTTCGCCGACAAGTCGAGGCAGCGCCGGGGTCAGCCCAGCGACTCGGACCTGGTGGTCAGTCCCTCCGGCTCTCAGGTGCTCAACGTGGAAAGCAACCTCATCAAGTTTTTCGTCGGGAACTCCGAGATCCCGGGCAAAGAAAACTCGTCGGGCGCCGCGCCGCGCCCCCACACCTTCGCTCTGCATCGGATGAAGTCGAGCCAGAACGGCTTCACTTTCTTTTCCAACCGCTCGCACATGGACCTGATCCCGTCCCTCCGGGGAAGCTACTACCTGCGCTACGTTTACTCCTTCCACAGCGGACCTTTCACCTACTTCCTCACCGTGCAGCGGGTGAGCAGGGAATCCCGGGCATACCACACCCGCATTGTCCGCATGTGCTCCGCGGACCTGGAGATCCGCCGCTACGTGGAGATGCCCCTGGAGTGCATCAGCACCGACAAGCGGCGGCGGCGCTCCGCCGAAGACGTGAACGTGCTCAACATCCTCCAGGCAGCCCACGTCACCAAGGTGGGCGACGACGTCGGGCTGCAGAAGCTGCTGAAGCTGGAGAAAGACGACTACGCGCTGTTCACCGCCTTCGCCCGGGGGAAGCCCAACTCCCCGGAGCCGACCCCCAACTCGGCCGTCTGCATCTTCTCCCTGAATCACATCAACAACATGTTCAAGACCTACATGGAGAAGTGCAGCACCATCGACCCGTACCACTTCACCGGGTCGGACAAGAAGTCCTGCTACAACGTGGTAAGAGCCGGGCTCAGTGTTTACGGGGAAAACGGGAAATGTGGCTCTCTGTTTTTACACATTATGAGCAAAAACTATTCTTAAAAAGAAAATGGGAGTGGCTGAAGTTGTGTGTGTGATGGCAACTTCTGCAATGCAATGGCTGCTGCTGCATTGATGTGTACAATTACGACACTTTTTATCACTCAACAAAGAGACTGATTAATTGACTAAAGTTAATTTAGTTATACGTGTACAGCCTGCACACAACTTATGCGATACTTTAAGCATTGCAGGGTTTTTTTAAATCAAATTTTAGTAGTAATTCATATGCATAAAATACTATAATGCATCTAACATCATAGCACTACTAACACTGAGAGGGTGCATGGCTTTGCAAATGAAATAAGTATCACCTGGGTTAATCTCTGCATGTAAACAGTTATAGTTTACAGTAATACTAAATATAATATATAAGTATAATATTCAAAACTCTATATTTCTGTCCCCGGTATTCAAGACATTTAAATAGTAGGTTTGTATCCAGAGTCCCAGTCAACAGTCTCTGTAGATCAGCAGCAGTTAGAGCGCCTAAAATAAGCCTCTCACAGTGAGCTGGCTTTGTTTTTAACAGATCTTTTAAAGTTAAAGGCCGTAGATGTTTATTCAGCACGGGCCGGTCGGCTTGATGGTTTGATGGTCTCCAGGTTCAGGCAACCAGTGTGTCTACTGGACTCCTTTTTGTGTCCTTGTGTCATTGTGTTCAAGTGTCCTTGAGCGAGACACTGGAGCGTGACCTGCTCCTGACCTCTGACCCCTCCGGTTCAGAGCATTCGTAGGAACGTGCGAGGAACCAAATTCCCGATTATAGTGGGATTCGTATTATTTCTGAGGTGCTTTCAAAGACCCTCGTGGTTCTCATGGTTGTGGATTGAAATGGAACATTGCCTCTGAGCTTAAAGAGCTTCAGTTTGAGGCCGTTTACATCCATATTTGGGGAACTCAGCCAAGTATCCGGACAATGATGTTAAAAACCACAGACCAGACCAGAGAGGGGGTCCTGACTGGTTGAGTGGGTCACCTGACCTCAATGCAGTTGATCATTATGGGCTTCAGTTTGTTTTTATTTAAAAGCCAGTTACACATGCTGAAGGTGAAGATGAGTTATATAGCGGCCTTGCAGAGCATCGCTGGGGAAGATTGCAAAGATTCACTGTAGTAACCTTCCCCCCCAAGCCCCTCCCACTTCCCCTCCCCCCCCCAATCACTGCGGCCCCCGTGCCAGTTGTTACCTCACCTTTAGTCACTCACCTCCAATCCATCAACGTTGACTCAATCAATCGGTTGAATCACCTGATCAATAATGACTCATCTTTACTTAACCTCGGCATCAGTCAGGCAGCGGATTAGCTTCGTGTCCTGGATTATCTTTTTAATACACTGAATATGCTTTCAAAGGGCAAGCACAAACAGGAGCAGCGGCACAGTCCAGTGAAAACACTGTGTGCGCGTGTGTGTGTGTGTGTGCGTGTGTGCGTGTGTGCGTGTGTGTGTGTGTGTGTGTGTGTGTGTGTGTGTGTGCTTTCTATTAGAAACTAGTTTGAACACCGCTGCTCGTGCCTTCGCTGTAGGAACATTTATTTGCTGTTGTCGAGGAGAGAGAGCCGTTCCCAAACCAGGTGAGGAAGAGTCCGGATGTTTCCGTATCCGTTTCCTGGTCTTACAGTGAAAACATATGTTGAGGAACCGTCACGAAAACAAGTGTAAAGGTGTGACTCGTGCTTGTGTATCTTCCTTGTGGACGTGACACTGAAACACAAGAGAATGGAGAGCAAGTTTACCAACGGATTGTCACAGATACCCAATGGAAACCGGTGGCTGCGCGGGGAGATCATAATCCATAACTGTAAGGCTGCACATTGGTTTGACAAAAAAAAAAAAAGGTTCATGCGGACGCACGTGAAGACACGAAGAGCGACGTGCCTTGCACATGCACACTGGGCGGGTGTTTGGGTACGACGGCACAGCCCTGACAGCTATCGGCAGCCCGGAGACCCACAGGGGAAAGTGAGGAATGCCGGGAGCTTGAGATGGGAGGGGGGGGGGGTGGGGGTGGGGGGGGTGGGGGGGGCAGGGGGGGGAGGGCGAATATCTGACTCTCAGCGAGCCGTGATGAATGGCTCGGGATAACAGGGCATCAGCAGCTGGGCGGAAGATGATCCCCCGACCCGCTGTGGCAGCCGGCCATGCCGGCGAGGGCCTCCCCCCCCCTCTCTCTCTCTCTCTCTCCCCCCCCCCCCCCCCCCCCCCTCCCCTTTTTACTAGCACCTGTGGGAAAAGTGGAAGTCGAGAAAAACGAAGAGCCTTTTTTTTGGTTCACGGGTGATCAAATAGGTTGATCTGCTATCGAGGAGCACGACGTCCAAAAGAGTTCAATAACCGGCGACCCGCAGGCGGATCTTCTGGCTCGAAGCTCAAAACCTCTGTGATCCTTGACAGTACACACACACACACACACACACACACACACACACACACACACATGTTGTGCTGATTACCGTTGAGCTACTGGATCAAAGGGGAAAATCATCCTGTTTGCAAATCAGACGAGCGAACGCCTCATTCTGCGGCTTCAAACTGTCACAACAGCTTCATGTTATTGCAGAACCAAAACCCGGTAGTGAATGAGCGGATTATTAGCTTATCGCCGGGTGACGAGGGGTTCATCATTAGCTTCTAGCGCGGGCACCTTTTGTTTTCGGGGGGCAACATTAAAAAGATTCGGTTAAATTGATTTTTTTTTATAGCCCAAAATCACAAATTACACTTTTTTTTTCTTCTTCTTTGACCTTTGACCTTTGAATGAGAGGATCCCTGTATCAACCGATGTCACGCGAACCACAATGAACAACACATTCAATGCACGTGACATAAATTATTCATATGATGAGAGTCGCGGGACGATGAAAAAGTTACGAGCACCAGGAATGTAACAGTGGATTAAGTAGAATATTAAATATTAATGATAACGCCCAAAACAATGTTGATGGCCAAAGGTCAAGGTCACCGTTACCCTTACAACTCCCTCAATGTCACGTGCACTTTTTTCTTTCTCTCGTCCTGGATGATTAACTGCCGCCGGTTGCGTAATGCAAAGTGAAGAATGCTGGGAAACCCTTCTGTTCCCTGAACCCCCCACAAGACACTGGCTGCCTGCGTCCGCCTGTCCATGAACACGGTTGTTCTGAGTGAGCGTTTCCATTACGAGACATTCTTTGCTCCTGACTCACGTGATTATGGCTTCATGACTTCGTGCATGTGCAGGAGGTGCAGGAGGAGGAGGTGCAGGAGGTGCAGGAGGATCTCCACGCCGTATAATTAGAGTCCTTCTGTTCCTAACTCTGCACAGTCCTCTGAGCAAGCTTTGATGTGTCGGCCAACGGAGCGATTTGAATAACGCTGACTTCATCCTTTTGTGCTGTCCTCACTCAACGATCCATTTTCTTTCTTTTTTTTTTAACTTCAAAAAACCAAAACAGACTTTTCTTTCTCTGCAGGAAAATAAATAAACGATCTGTTTTCAGATGGAGTTTGAAACCCCTTTCCAACGCGTGCGGGTCAAAGAGCTTTTATCTCCACCGTGAAGCCGTGTGACCTGGATCCTCCGGGTCCTCGAGACCGGCGAACAACCCGGCCGTCTGATGCCCGACCGTCCCGATGTGTTTACGACTTGTATTCAATGGCATATGGCAGACGTTGTGGTCATAAATCCATAAAAGGTGACAAGGCGCTCGTCTGGAGGCATGCCGAAGCACACGGGGAGCTTTACGCTGGCCGTTTGTTGTGCGTTGTGTCCCTGGTGGAAAAGCTCTCCGGAGGGGAGCTGCACGAGGTGGAAAGCGTGAGAGCACGTCTTGAGGTCTGGAGGTTTTAAGTGGTGGTTGTCGGCTCGGCTCAGACGGGCCTCTTAACTCCGGCTTGATAAACGATGTAATGACGAGCGGCTCTCGGCCTCTGAAGACGTGATTGTTCTTCTGCTCTTCGAGTACGCCGACGGGCCCCCGGGAGCTCCAGTTCTAAACATCTTGCTTTTTGAACGTAAACACATAGAAGCAGAAGCTCTGAAAAGTAGTTCCTATGAAAATAATGATATAAAAAGGTCTCATTTGTCGATTTGAGGCCATTAATAATTAATAAGCATTCTTCTTGGTGCACACACAACTTCCGGTGTGATAATTTGACTTATTTAAATAATAAGTACATTTTGAAATATTTTCCCAGCACGAATGTCAAAACTTGCAAACAATCTCACGTGAATTATTAAACTATCGATCCCCTCAGAACGACAGTATATCTCTTAAAGGGGGGCCGGCCCTTTAAGAGATATACTTACGTCCCCCCCCCCCCCCTTCCCATCACTCTATTGAGGGAACGGGATCATTTTGAGACTAAAAATAAAAGATCGGCCATCAGGGTCAAAATTATCATCGGATTACCATCGATTCCAGAAAAAAAAAAAGACAAAAAAAATCCACCAAATGCTGATTGCTTTTAAATTGAATCTCCGTCCTGATTGATCGCGGCGTTTTGCGTAATATGATTTCCAGCTTTTGACCGACGGTCATTTAAATTAACCCCCGCCGGGTTTTAATGAACAAGCGGCCCAGAGATGCCCATTGATTTTTCTTTTCTTTTTTTTTTACGTTATCGTGTTAAGGAATTCCTTCTAGTTTCTGATTATGAAACACAATAAAAGATAATGTGACTCCCTAAGACGTATACGGTTGTTTGGTCAATAGATAAGATATGATTTCATTTTATTTGCACATAGCGGCTTCTTTTTTTTTTTTAAACTCTACTAACACAGATGCTTTGTCCTTTTTAATGCTCAGTTAAAAAAGACAAAGCGCCCCTAAAAGCGTCAAAAGAACTTCTATATTAATGCATTTGTTGTGCGGTTGTTAGATTTCAGTCCGCTTTACTTTATATTTCACCGGGGAGCTTTTTTCAGACATGTAGGAGTTTGCAGAAAGTTTCCTTCTTTTTTTTTTTTTTTTACAGCGACAAAAACAAACTCATTAATGCATTAATAACACTTCGGATCACTTTTGGTGCATTCGTGGTCGTTTCTCCAGCGCCGGGCGGCTCGGTGCTGATTCCACGGGCTCGGCCCCGCGTGCCCGAGCCTGCTCCTGCCATCGCATGACTGGTATGCGTCCGCTTGCACTCCCACGTGCAACAGCACCGACACTACAAGACGTACTCTGGAGCCGTGTTCTCCTTTTCTTTGTTTTTTGCTCTGTAAACTGTGATTTTCTGTTTCCCTGCCGGGGGAAGACGGAGTGATATGAGAATGTGGAAGTAGCACGTGATTATGATTAAAGTATAAATGATTACAGGGCACAGAGTGTTCAGTTTATTAACTGGATCCCCGTTAGCTGGCGCCTTAGCGGATGCTAATCTTCCTGCATGGCGCCACAGAAAGGACAAAGTGTAAAACATGCAAAACATGACGTGAAAACAAACAGTTGAGGAAATAGTACAAACATGATAATAACACAATTAATATAAAGTGCAGTCGAGGACCAGGATGTACCCTGTGCGGTACATCAGTAATGTATACAAAGAAAGATCAGATGACTACAAAAGTGATAAAGTCAAGTAGTAGGTGCGCCTTTATTTAGGTTTTTAAATGACAAATTATTACCTGTATGAGAGATATGATAAGAGAGTACATTCCAAGCAGGTATCAAGTGACCTGAGCTAGCGCTCCTTGTGTGATGGTTATGGTCTGTTACGTGTGTATATTGTAACTGATTGAAGTACAGTTGTTATATATATATACACATATTTATATATATACATACATGTATATTTATATATGTTATACATAAATATATAAATAAATATATATATTTATATATATACATATTTATATATATACATGTATATTTATATATGTTATATATAAATATATATATAAATATGTATATTTATATACATATTTATATATAAATATATATTTATTTATATATAAATATATTTATATATATATACATATATATATATGTATATATACACATGTATATATATATATTTATATATATATATGTTATACATAAATATATTTATATATATACATATTTATATATATACATGTATATTTATATATGTTATATATAAATATATATATAAATATATATATACATATATATATATATTTATATACATATTTATATATAAATATCTATTTATTTATATATAAATATATTTATATATACATATATATATATGTATATATATATATACACATGTATATATTTTATTTATATATATATGTACATGTGTGTGTATATATATATATATATATATATATATATATATATATATATATATGATTGCGTATGAAGGGAAACATATCTAAATCATCTGTCAGATTTGATGTCCTAGAAGTTAATCCTACCTCAGATAAGATCGACCCGAACATGAAAATACAAAACAAAGAGCAGCACAGAGTTCTTTCCAGATGTCACAGATTGCGTCCCACATGCCCGAGTGCAGAACCCAAAGATTAAAACACTACGTTCCCTATTTTTATTGTTTGTTTTTTACTCCGTTTTGATAAAGAGTATAAACACAGTGTGTGTGTGTGTGTGTGTGTGTGTGTGTGCGTGTGTGAACGAGATGCGATCTTCTGGGTTTCATGAACCTGCATCCATCTCGTCCATAACGCACACGTTCACCACACGGATCTTCACGTGCGCATCACGTGCACGCTGCTGAGCTTTTAAATATTCTAGAGCGGAAGAAAAAAACAATTAGTTGATTCAATCGATTCATCAACGATCTGACGATTAATTTACTGGACTCATCATTCTATTAATTCATAAAATAATCGACTTATCGTTCCATACGCGGACACAACCTCGATAATCTTGGCTGACCACGTTGTGTTGTTTGTTTTGCATAAAGATAAATAAATAAACACCGTTATTAGATGGAAACAGTGTGAACATATTCCACATTTCTGCTAACAGAGCCAGAGGGTGCATTTGTATTCATTATTTTAGTTGTGCGGTCTTATTTTATTCATGTTTATTATTCATTTACAATATTTAAAATTTTAATTCACAGTCTAATGTCTCGGGGAAAGTTAAATTGCTCTAGTTTTGCTTTTATGTTCATTTATAATAACATCGTTCAACGTAATCATCTCTGCCGTTAAATATTGTTTTCATTGTCCGGGCTTCAAGAAAAGAGGGGTTTTTTTGTGTTGGAAAAGAAGCCCAAAAAAAGAAAGAAATGATGTTATTCGTTCCCCCCCCCCCCCACCCCCCCTCAGGTGTGCGTCACCTGGCCGCCGTGCCCAGGCAGCTCCCTCTGCGTGAGGAGAGGCTCGGTCACTTCCCTGACGTCATAGTTCTGCCTCGCGGTAACCGACACGATCCTACGACACCATCGTTAATCTCTCCACGTCGTAACTCTTCCACGGGACATAAAACCGTCGGGACCTCCAGAGTCCGTGTTTTCTTCACATCCACTCCAACGTCGGTGTGTCGTTTTGAGTTAATGATCAACCCGGGAGTTCGTTTCTTTTGGGGGGGGTTAGGTTGAAAGTGTGTGTAAATCCTCGCCCGCAGGCTTTTTGTGTGCACGTCTTATCTTTTTGTTCCCCGAGATAAAGAGAAACATGCAAACCGCCACGCAGCGCCTGCAAGATGTCTTCCAGGGCTGGAAACTAGCAGCAGCCCCCCGAAACTGTTACGCGTACACCACTCGCCCCTCTTTGAGAGTTCATGGGACAAAACAATGCCAATTAAGCCTCTGGGAAGTTTTCCAAACTTCTGCTGGGGGGGGGAATTTGGAAAAAATCGACCCTTCCGCCGTGGTTGGCTGATGAATAAATAAACTTTGTCCCGAAGGCCTCAGACCCTGAACCCTCATGGATTTAACTGGCTTGAACCGGTGTAAATATACGATTGGGACATCACTTTGCTGTCGCCATGACGACATCTTAAATCTATTTAATCCCGATAGTCCAATTAACCGTTTACTCGTCTTTTTTGGTCCAAAACAGCTCAACAAAGTTACGTGTTTGATGGATAAATCTGTGTAATGTAATCTCTGCTGGCGTCGCTCCGCTCTGTGTGTTCTCATGTTGAAGGCGTTTGGGAGCCATTACACTTGTTTTAGTGTCGAATATAAAGGAGCTGTGCTCCGCTGAGCTCGTGAGTCAAGGCCCCCCGAGCGCTTTCCTAATCAGCGGCGTGCCTCCTCCTCTTCCTCTTCCTCTTCTTCCATTTCACTGCACGGTGATATCCTGCTACTGGAACGAGGCGTGCCGATGCTTATCCGTCATCCCCAACAACAACAAAAAGCAATCTCCTTCTTCTCTCCTCTCTCCGAGCGGTCGGCCTCACCTCGACCCCTAAAATATTGGGTCTCGGTCTGGCCTCGTAATCACAAAAGCTCACCGGAGCAGCAAAATTGTCGCCCGGGCGGACGCCAATGAAATCCGCCCCCCCCCCCCAACACCCCCACCCTCCCGTCTCCATATTTCTCGAGGTTGCAGTCGGGAGCACATGAGAGAGGGAAGGTGCAGGTTTTTTGTGTGGTCTGGTCGGTGACCTGGATGACAGAATCCTTCGGTCGGTTCCTCCAGTGGACCGTAAACTCACCTTTACCCGTCTTCGAGGGGCCGTAGCAGCCTCTTGAAGATGGTAACCCTGGGTTACGGTTCCTCTAGCCTCTCGAAGACGGTAACCGTGGGTTTACGGTTCCTCCAGTGGACCGTAAACCACGGTTACCGTCTTCGAGGGGCCGTAGCAGCCTCTTGAAGATGGTAACCCTGGGTTACGGTTCCTCTAGCCTCTCGAAGACGGTAACCGTGGGTTTACGGTTCCTCCAGTGGACCGTAAACCACGGTTACCGTCTTCGAGGGGCCGTAGCAGCCTCTTGAAGATGGTAACCCTGGGTTACGGTTCCTCTAGCCTCTTGAAGATGGTAACCCTGGGTTACGGTTCCTCCAGCCTCTCGAAGACGGTAACCGTGGGTTTACGGTTCCTCCAGTGGACCGTAAACCACGGTTACCGTCTTCGAGGGGCCGTAGCAGCCTCTTGAAGATGGTAACCCTGGGTTACGGTTCCTCCAGCCTCTCGAAGACGGTAACCGTGGGTTTACGGTTCCTCCAGTGGACCGTAAACTCACCTTTACCCGTCTTCGAGAGGCCGTAGCAGTCTCTTGAAGATGGTAACCCTGGGTTACGGTTCCTCTAGCCTCTCGAAGACGGTAACCGTGGGTTTACGGTGGGTTACGGTTCCTCTAGTGGACCATAAACCCACCGTTACCATCTTCGAGAGGCCATAGCAGTTTCTTGAAGATGGTAACCCTGGGTTACGGTTCCTCTAGTGGACCATAAACCCACCGTTACCGTCTTCGAGGGGCCGTAGCAGCCTCTTGAAGATGGTAACCCTGGGTTACGGTTCCTCTAGTGGACCGTAGCAGCCTCTAAGCTAAACACTGTTGAAATTGCTTAAATTGGGTTTGACTGGAAAGCTGAAATTCCAATGAGCCCAATTCATGTGTGATGATCTTAGCGGTGGAGCCTTTTCTTGAGCTCAACATCACTGTATAAAATGACCTTCTATAGAGACCTTCAGGGGATGTGGGCTTTTCTACATATATATCTTCCAACCATCCAAGTGCACAATTTAATCCATTCTCTGGCGGACATGTTTGTTTAAATTTAGCACCAAATCCCATGTAACGAATGGTATCAAGCAAGAAAACTGCTTACGAAGCCCTCGGCCTCATTAAAAAAATTATTTCGGTTTTATCACAGATTTACGACTATGAAAAAAAACGTTGACATACAGGACCGAAATTAATCTTCACATCCCCTATTCTATTTGGCATATCCTGTTGACCTGCTGTCACCCCCTAAAGAGGGAGGAAGAAAAACGAGTCACTAAGGGTTGATTTAAGTTTTATAAGTCTCAAAAGTTGGACAAATGAAACCAAAACCATCTGCGTGTTTATTAAGGTGTCATTTGGGGGAACCGGCCCTTTAAGTGGACATTTTCCGTCTCCATCGACCATCTCAACGTTCCTCCACAGATAACCAAGATTTTCTTAACCAAATGTAAGTGGACAAAGCGTCATTCCAGGGCAAGGTCTGACCTTAGATGAGGACTAATCCCCCCCCCCCCCCCCTCCCCCCACGCCTCCATTCAACCAGTAATCCCCACACAATGCCTGCAAAGGATTGCGCCTGACTGTGTACTCAAGTAATGGAGGCAAAGAGAGGAGGACACCCCTCCTCCCCCTGCCTCCCAAAACAATGCCCCACAAACACAGGGAGGCCATCCAGTCGACCCCTGGATATTGTCTCCGCGGGCTTTGATCTCAACCCTCCTCACCGGTGAGCCGGGCCTCAATCATCTGGCAGGAGGAAGGCGAGCTCCCAGCTGAGAGGCGCTGAGCAGCTTTTCTGGGAAGCGGAGTGGTGCAGCGTTTTTTTTTACGGTCATAACCCTTCTTTTCGTCTGCAGCCGGGCTCTGCCAAGGCAGCTTAAAAATAACTCTGTTTTTGTTTAAATTCAAGCCGGCCTTTGTTCTGTTTCGCAGACGTAAATTGTTTGTTATTTTTGTGTGATTACCAGTCAAGAAAACCCTTGTTATATGTTGGGTTGCATCACACACCTTCCAGCCTGAGCACATCGTGAAGTTATTCTGAGACGCTCCGGTCCCGAGCATTATGAATTCTGGCTTCGGGGGGCCCCCGCCTGCTCAGTGAGTGAGCGCAAGCAGATGCGGCAAAAAAAAAAAAAAAAGAAGAAAGTATTCAGAGCCCCTGAAGATCTTTTCGATGCGCGTGCACGTGAGCCGAGAAAGGAGGTCGGGCGACGCTGCAAATGCCAGAAAGCCGAACCTCCAGGAAAAGTAGCGCCGATTCTGCATCGTTGCTCCTCGAGGAAAACGGGGGCCGGTCGGTTCCCCCACGAGTCTCTGGAGCCTCCTGCAAGCTGTCACGACATGCAGTGAAAGACGTTACGGGGACTTCTTAAAGATCAGCTTGAGGTTTTGATGAGGTTTTGGGCTGTTTGCGTGTCCGTGGTATCCCCCGCTGTTATATTTAGCCCCGTTGGTGCAATAGCAATGCGAAGCTGCTGGGATATTACATTTGCTTTTCTGTGCCACAAAAAAATAATCATAAAAAAAGGCCGTGCAGACGCTATATTTCAGATTCTGCGCTCGTATTCGTTTTGTTTTTCGTCATCTGGCTCTGATCTGAGATCTGAGGTCCACCGGTGACCTCGTCTCATTAAAAAGGCGCCGCCGGAGCGCCGTTTACAACCTGAGGTTATCAGGCCGTTCCTCAACGGCTGCTGTTGGGCTGCGGCTCTCCAGCTGCCTGTCTAACAGCCTGCGCCCCCCCCCCCCCCAACCACCACCACCCCCCTTCCCTATTTCAAGGCCTCTGCAGTTCAATCTGTTTCCAAGGTGGATAAAATTGCTCCTCAGATCTGAAAAAAAGAACGAGAAGCAGAGAGCGACGCTTTTAGTCGTGAAGGCAGATGCTTCAAAGGGGAGCAGGGAATCTGCGAAGGATCATGATCTTCAAATCCATCGCAGGCCTCCTCGGCACCGAGGGACGATCATTCAGACGTTTTCAATAAAGACAACGGCTGTACTTTTAACCCCCACCCCACCGCCTGTAGCAATCAACGGGAGAGGGCTACGCTAACGCTAACAGAGTTATGCAATAGATGATTGGTGCTGAGTCTCCGGAGCACCCTCCATAGTGAATCACCCCCCCCCCCCCCCCCCCCCCCGCCCCTTTACGTTATTGTGTTCCTGTAATTAGGAGCACATGTAGGAAGAGCAACGGACACATTGGAGATTAATATGACCTCGGGAAGACATTAATGCTCTAAAATAATGAGTACTGCGCAGGATGAGGAAGACGTGCCAAGTCACAACTCATTTAGCCACAGAGCAGAACGTATTGAGACGTGGAGTTTGATGACGTTTGAGGGCGTTTGATGGTGTTTGAAGACGTTTGAGGGCGTTTGATGGCGTTTGAAGACGTTTGAGGGCGTTTGAGGGTGTTTGAGGGCGTTTGAGGGTGTTTGAGGACGTTTGAGGGCGTTTGATGGCGTTTGATGGTGTTTGAAGACGTTTGAGGGTGTTTGAGGACGTTTGAGGATGTTTGAGGATGTTTGAGGACGTTTAAGGATGTTTGATGGTGTTTGAGGACGTTTGAGGGCGTTTGATGGCATTTGAAGGCGTTTGAAGGCGTTTGAAGGCGTTTGATGGCGCTTGAGGACGTTTGATGGCGCTTGAGGGCGTTTGATGGTGCTTGAGGGCGTTTGATGGTGCTTGAGGGCGTTTGATGGCGTTTGATGGCGTTTGAGGGCGTTTGAGGGCGTTTGATGGCGCTTGAGGGTGTTTGATGGCGCTTAAGGGCGTTTGAGGGCATTTGAGAGGACGTTTGAGGACTTTTGAGGGCGTTTGATGGCGCTTGAGGGCGTTTGATGGCGCTTGATGGCGTTTGAGGGCGTTTGAGGGCGTTTGATGATGCTTAAGGGCGTTTGAGGGCGTTTGAGAGGACGTTTGAGGACGTTTGAGGGCTTTTGACGGCTTTTGACGGCTTTTGACGGCGATTGAGCGCTTTTGATGATGTTTGAGGACGTTTGAGGGCGTTTGATGACGTTTGATAGCTTTTGAGGGCGTTTGATGGCGTTTGAGGGCGTTTGATGGCACTTGAAGGCGCTTGAGGGCGTTTGATGGCATTTGAGGGCGTTTGATGACGCTTGAGGGCGTTTGATGGCGTTTGAGGGCGTTTGATGGCACTTGAGGGCGTTTGAAGGCGTTTGAAGGCGTTTGATGGCGCTTGAGGGCGTTTGAAGGCGTTTGATGGCGCTTGAGGGCGTTTGAGGGCGTTTGATGGCGCTTAAGGGCGTTTGAGGGCGTTTGATGGCGTTTGATGGCGCTTAAGGGCGCTTAAGGGCGTTTGAGGGCGTTTGATGGCGCTTAAGGGCGTTTTAGGGCGTTTGAGAGGACGTTTGAGGACGTTTGAGGGCTTTTGACGGCTTTTGACGGCTTTTGACGGCTTTTGACGGCGATTGAGCGCTTTTGATGGTGTTTGAGGACGTTTGAGGGCGTTTGATGACGTTTGATGGCTTTTGAGGGCGTTTGATGGCGTTTGAGGGCGTTTGATGGCACTTGAGGGCGTTTGAAGGCGTTTGAAGGCGCTTGAGGGCGCTTGAGGGCGTTTGATGGCATTTGAGGGCGTTTGATGACGCTTGAGGGCGTTTGATGGCGTTTGAGGGTGTTTGATGGCACTTGAGGGCGTTTGAAGGTGTTTGAAGGCGTTTGATGGCGCTTGAGGGCGTATGATGGCGCTTGATGGCGTTTTAGGGCGTTTGATGGCGCTTAAGGGCGTTTGAGGGCGTTTGATGGCGTTTGATGGTGTTTGAGGGCGTTTGATGGCATTTGAGGGCGTTTGATGGCATTTGAGGGCGTTTGATGACGTTTGAGGGCGTTTGAGGGCGTTTGATGACGTTTGAGGGCGTTTGATGGCGTTTAATGACACTTGAGGGCGTTTGATGGCGCTTGAGGGCATTTGATGACGTTTGAGGGCATTTGAGGGCGTTTGAGGGCGTTTGAGGGCGTTTGATGACGTTTGAGGGCGTTTGAGGGCGTTTGATGGCGCTTGAGGGCGTTTGAGGGCGTTTGAGGGCGTTTGATGGCGTTTAATGACACTTGAGGGCGTTTGATGGCGCTTGAGGGCATTTGATGACGTTTGAGGGCATTTGAGGGCGTTTGAGGGCGTTTGAGGGCGTTTGATGGCGCTTGAGGGCGTTTGAGGGCGTTTGATGACGTTTGAGGGCGTTTGAGGGCGTTTGAGGGCGTTTGAGGGCGTTTGATGGCGCTTGAGGGCGTTTGAGGGCGTTTGATAGCGCTTGATGGCGTTTGATGGCGCTTGAGGGCGTTTTTGATGGCGTTTGAGGGCATTTTGAGGGCGTTTCCATCCATATTCATCCACATTACGCTTGTCGCCCTTTTTACCCCTCGGGAACTATAAAAAGCTCCGCTCTATCTAGTGTGCTCTTTCTTTTAGGCAACTCGCTTTACGAGTGAATAAATGATTGTGTCAAGAAAATAAAGCCCAAACTAAATATAATTTCTGATTTAAAAAACTCAATGTGTGCTTTCAGGCATCCTAATATCATGGGGGGGGGGGTGTTCCCTGCCTCAGCATCCTCACAGCAGATGTCACAACTATCAGACGTGAACTCGACGTTTCTACAAATAAAAGTCAGGGTAGAAACTTTACTGTACGGAAACAATGCGAGCGGAGCACGGCGAGCTTTAATACGGTGTAACGTATATCTCGTACGTCGGGAGCTTTTTATGAAACACCTCGGGGTAAGAGCTGCGCGGATGAAACCCAATATCAATCATCAACGGGGGAAGAAAAACCATCTGTTATGTAAATAAGACGGAAACTTTCAGAAGCTTCGCCTCGTAAAAAGATAATATTGCCCTCTTAACATCTCTATCTGTGCAACGTAAGAATGTATCAAGGAGTCGACCTCTCTTAAATTCCCTTTGATCTGCGGACCGTATAAACTTTAGCTACCGTGTCAGTCTGACCCCAAATGTGCTTTTTTTTTTTTTTACTCTGGAAAACTCATTTAGCCGTTTAAGTAAAAAAAAAAATGTTTTCGTCGAGCGGCGGTGGAAAAATCATCCCGTCTCCGTGGAGATGATATTTTAGTCTCTCTCGTCGGCAGGCAGAGGAGACGGAGGATGCAGGAACCCCCTCCTTCACACCGTCAGGCCGGCTGATTTAGTGGCGCTGAGAGACTGGAAGCTGCATTGTTCCTGGACACACACACACACACACACACACACACAGACACACACACTGTGTGCGTCTGTGTGTGTGTGTGTGTGGGTGGGAGACAGAAACTCTTTCAGACTTTTATGAAGCAACAACGTCTTATTCACTTATTATCAGTATCTTTTGAACAAGAGAATATTTGTTCACAATAAATACATTAAAATCAGGCTGAGATTTTGGTTTATTTTGCTTTATGACACGTGGAAATGGTGATTTTTGATTAGTTATTTATATTTACTACGCATTTTTACTCACGCACCTGGAGTGTCTTCAAAATGTACGTCATTTTACAGTAAACATAACTTTACATAATATACTCTGAAGGTTTCTACAGAGGGGTTTCTTCATAAGTCATTCATGTTCTGATTCATGCAACATTTTAATACTAAAACAAAGGGGAAAATGTACTTTTTTATGGCTGTCGACAGTATTTTCTGATTTATGGAGTGACACAAAGAGAAAACCTTTGACTCGAATGCGTCCACTGAACTAAAACTTCAAGACCTTTTCAAAATCTGCTTCGTCCAGTGTTCAGATTGCTTTTAGGGAAATGTATATGCAAATTATCATGTATTCAAGAAGGATAATAGCTCATTTGCATGTTCAAACTTAACATTTACAGATGTAGGTGATGGACTGGGGACGTTTCATTGTGACATCTACAACACAGGCTCTAAGAAGGTCATGAAGTATGTCAAATGTAGACGAGGTCGTCAAACGCTGATGTCCAGATGTCGTGAAATGAAAATATTCGTTTCCCCACAGTCTCCCCCTATTTTAGTCATTTTGCACGTACGTTTCCGAAAGTGTAATTTTACAGCAATCTTCACGTATTATTCTCCTGTCGGACCTGTTTATGTGTGAGGCCTGTGTGGTGTCTGTCAGGGGGGGAGGGCTTCTCTCACTCCCTTAACTGTCCCTGAAAAGCCTCCTGCAGCAACACACACACACACACATTAACACATGGCTCCATGCGCTTGGTGCGACCAGCCACCTGCGTACTCAGACACACACACACACACACACACTCACACACACACACACACACTCACGTCACGGTCCTTACAACAACTGAGGGTCAGGTTGCAGAGGTACGTGCACCCCGAGTCCAGGTGGAGTACTCTTATTGTGTGTCCCGCAACAACACACACACACACACACACACACACACACACACACACACACAGGCCTATTTCTGCACTGCGCATTCCTTTGCATTTCACTTTCTCTCCCTGTGAAACAAACATTGCATTTCCACACCCCGACGACAACCGAACCTCACCCGCCGTCCGGAGCACATGATCGCACGATCGCACGAGCGACCCCCGGGGGTCAAAAGTCTGTTATCCCAGTGGGGGGGAGCGTTGGGGCGACGAGACACACACTCGCGTTGCATGTGTGTGTGAGTCTGCTAACTCGAGCTAAGCCTGCGCGGCGCACGGTGTGTGTATTTCTGCGCCGTCGCCGGTATCTTCTGCACGCCGGTGACGGTGTTTGTCTCCAAGGCGTCGGTCGCTAGTAACCCAGTCCACGGCCTGTAATTCACACACACACACACACACACACACGGGACCCCGGGGGCCACAGTGAGAGTATGAAAACGACATTAGACCCCGCAGATCGCCTTTCACCTCCCCCCCCTCCTTCCTTCTTGATTGGTCGGAGTTGCGCCGCGAGGGTTTTTATTTAGGAGCCCCACGACACCGAAACCCTATCGCCACGCCGTTGTTTTTGGGGACAATGGTTGCTGGTTAAGTACGGGACAAAAAGGTGTGCAATGTTTCACGTATCTGCCCCACGGGGCCTGTTCTACGGCTGAAAGACACGCTCGAGAAAAACGGCCTGAAAGATGTCGAACATCGGGGGGGCCGAATGAAAGGCAAAGAGGAAATAAACTTCAAATGGAATCAGTGATAATAGACATTTATTTGTTTTACATAATAAAATAATGATCCCAGGAAGAGAGGCATGAAGCCTATTGGTGAAACACTGGCATCGGCCGATTCCCAAAGCCCATGTTAAGGTATCGGGTCCAAAAGGTCCGATCGGTGCGTCCTTAGTAACGACCGGACAACGTCTGTTATTGTGTCACTCTTATGAGGTTAATAAAAAGGGAATACAACATTTTTCTGTCGCTCTTTTCTGCAACCATTCCTCTAAACCGCCTTTTACCACCGACTCCGTTGCCTTGATCCTCGGACGTACCTCGTGCCTCCGAGACCTTTTCCGGGTCCTCCCTCCCACCGTGCTGCTCCCCTTCATCCCAACAACACCCCCCGAAGTCCTGTTTGTTTGCTCTGACAATGGCCTGTTTACTGAGCCGCGTGGCATAATCTCCACCACGATGACGACCTCTATCTGTTTTGGTAGCTTCTCAAGGGGGTGGGGGGGGGTATTCCGTCCTTAAAAGTGCAAAGTTTCTACGGATCGTACTTTAAACTGAAGCTCTGGGTGGAGGTAGACATCTTAAAAGGTGTACTTCGCACACCAAAGGGGGTTTCCAGTCCTGCCTGAGACTCTATCAGACCCTCAACTCGTCCTACGCGTCCATATCTTTATCCAACTTCAGTCACTTATCATCCGGTGTGCACTCTCTTTGACCCCCGGAGTAATTCAGTGCAGATCGACTGCCAGCTTTCAATTTCCTCCACATTTCCCCCCAAACTGCTCCCACCGGCCACGGAGAACATTGGGTTTAACGTCCTTCGGCGGGTGTGCTCCTCCGTTAACTGGATTGCTCGGCTGTGATGTCCTGATTCATTGCTCCATTGTTCTCCTCGTCTTCAAAGCTCTCCTTTTGAGACCCGCACCGAACAAATGACGTTTCACACATATCCCATAATTGAATGGCCTTATTGCCGAGGCAGTGCTTTAGGGTTTTCAGAGGCGGTAAGAGATCCCAAGCGGTGATTAAAACCAAGTTTGTTCAATCCAACAAGACCAGTCTTTACCCTTAAAGGGACAGTTCACCACACAATTAAAAGTTACAATACCTTGTTGTTAGCCGTTTAACGTAGAAAACATCAGTTTCAGCCGCTTTTCGCACCACAAGCTCAGCGCCTTACAGTCCCGTTATACCGGAGGAGAGGAAGATGTCTACGGCCGTTGAAGCAATCCAGATTGATGACAAATAGCACTAAATGTATGAGGTAAATCAATTAGGGGGCGAACTGTCCCTTTAAGGCCCTTTGCAGAGTGGAGGTGATTCTTTCGTGCGTGTCAGTATATTTTTTAGGACTATACTTTCACGCAGAACGCTAATGTCGATTTTTTTCTAGAATAAAGGCATCGACCAATCATGTTGTGCAGGATGTTTCTTTTGTTCTGTATTCATGAAACAAGAGTCAGAGAGGTTCTGTAGGCTCAAACTAGAGGATATGTTACTCCTTTTAACCAGATATTCTCTTTCTGTTCTTACCTTTCACAATAAAAGCCTTTAGACTTGAATAATTTATTTTTTTCTCTTTGTTTTTGGTTTGCTTTATCTGAGCCCGTAAAGTCCCGTAAGTCACAACAAAAGGTCAAAACTAAGCGTATTTTCCCGCATAACCTTCATGCAATAAAGTCACAGCGAGGCGCTTTGAAAGAAGCCGTCCACAGGTCTTCATAATCACTCTACCTGTACCCCCCCCCCCCCCCCCCCCCCCCCACCCCACCACCACCACCACTTTGTGACTCCAGTGAAGAGGTCATCATCCACTGAAGCTGAGAAAACAACAGAAAGCTCAGGACTGGTCAGGCGGGCCAGGTCAAGGACCTTGAGAGCCACAAGAGGCCCGGCACCCTCTGGGTCATTAATAATTAATGAAACCTGAGGCCCGGGACGGGAGGCCATGACTAAACACAGAAAGAGCCGGAGCAGGGCAGCGAGAGTATGTGTGTGGGGGGTGGGGGGGGGAGTAGAGTTGGTGCTTTAACTGTATGCTCCAAAAGGCCCCAGACACAACCTAGAGGCGTCTGAGAACCAAAGAGAGGAGCCCACGGGTTATGCTTCTAAACTCAAGTGAGAACGTAGAAGTGTGGTTGCCCAATTGGATGGATGGGGTTGAGGGGGGGAGTTTAAGTTTTTTTCCCATGGAATAACCAGCATGAAAGTCTTCTTCCCATGAAATCCTGCCGTCTCCTTAAACTTCCAGTCAACAAAGCGTGTTCTGGCCCCGCAGGGCGCCGGATCACACCGAGAGACCTCCATTACGAGCTTGGCCTGATGAAAGAGTAGCTAAGGTGGGGGGGGGGGCTTGGTTCTTAACCCCCCACCACCACCATCTGATATGAAAGAAGATAGCTCAACATGATATTATATAACCAGTGTTTTTTAGGAGAGCGACGTGTTTGGAGAAGGAGATCTGAATCTTTGGCTGGCGGTTCCCAGTAAAAGAAATGAATGTCACTTTTAAAGTGGACGTCCTTCAATGTAAAACACGACGTTGCCGACGTTTTTTGTCTGCGCCTTAAATCATATCTTCTTTCTAACGAGTCGCCTTTTTCCATCTTCTCTTCTCAGAGCTCACCGGACGACTGCGGCCCCCACGAGGGGATCCACGAAGGGAAGGAGGGCGAGTACCGCCTGCAGGTGACCCAGTTCGTCCAGAGGCTGGAGTTCTGGCACAAAGAGCTGACGGACACCCTGGTCACGTCCATCACCGTGGTGCAGGTGCACGGCCGCGCGGTGGCGTACCTGGGCACCGCCGACGGGCGCCACATACAGGTAGAGGAATCACAGGCGGTTACCCCATGGGCAGAGTGGGCAATGTGCTCAGGGGCCTGAACCAATGGCGTTTGGGGGGGAGGCGGGGCTTATCTTGTCTTCTTTTTTTTAATGTTAAAGTATTTTAGTCTTTAAAATATTGGTGTATAAAATGAGTTAAGTTAACTGGGTCCCTGGTTAACTGGGTCCCCGGTAAACTGGGCCTGGTTAACCTTGGTTAACTGGGCTTTGGTTAACTAGGTCCCTGGTAAACTGTTAACCTGGTTAACTGGGTCCCTGGTTAACTTTGTCCCTGGTTAACTGGGCCTGGTTAACTAGGTCCCTGGTTAACTGTTAACCTGGTTAACTGGGTCCCTGGTTAACTATTGTTTAGTTGGCGTCCGTGACAATCCGTCCGTGCAGGAACCAACATTTTGCACGGGAGATACTCGTCGTGAACGCGGAGGCCGAGGCTTCCCCGTCCTTCGCCCACAGTCCATGTAAATTGGGCGGCTCAACACCTCTGCTAGCCGGGCAGGTTGTGGGAAACTGTGACCGGGCGGCAGGATCTTTCTGTTTGCACACTCCGCTCACCTTGGACCCGAGCCTCCCGTCCGCCATCTGAGCAAACAGTCCCTTTTGGCCTATATATCGCCGCTCGAACCAACAGCGGATTACGAGCTCCTGATCGTTTGTCAGCTGCTTTCAACGTCTCACACACGACCTGTCAATGCCGCCTGGAGATTTTAAAGGAGTTGGAACTCCTCTCCGTCGAGTAAATGCGAGGAACAGACAATATAATGCTTGCTCACCGAGATCAAAGGTTAATAGATACACTATTTTGCTGTCAGGAGAGCTAATAAGTCAGTTACCGGAAGCTCTGGTTTCTCCTCCCAGAAGAAAAAACTTGTGAAGACAGAATAAATGGAGCAATATGGCCGAATATTAGAAGATAAAACTTTATGCCGCCAGTAATGAAAAAGTTCCAATCTTCCTGTCCCTTGACTTTTCCTCAATAAACTGCATTGTTATAATTTAAAAAACCTCCTCAAATATAAGTATATATATTAAGTTATAAACTTAACTTTCAAGTTTAAAAAAAAAACACCTGCAGTTACAGTCTATCGCCACAGGTGTCGCCAAAGAGAAAAAAACGGAGATATTTGATATTGTCCCTTTTAAAGAAAAGTACTATCAAATACTGCCAGTTCACACGATACAGGGACGAGATGACATCGACTCTGTGACATGGACAAAATAAAGGAAACGCCTCCAAAGCTCAGGATGTCAAATGTCCGCCTCTAAATCTTCTTACTTTTCCTCCCCTCCTCTCCTTTCCTAAGGGAATGTGCTTTTCCCTCCAAGATATGCATCCTTGAATGCATCCTTGAAGCCTCTGGCCTTGATTGCAAGATATCTTTTAATTGCAGCGCTGACATTAAAACCCAACTTTCTGAAGCTTTTGGCCAGCAGTCCAGAACTCAAGGTCACTTTTGTTGCAGGTATTTGACCTCCGAGTGAGCAACTCCAACTCAACCACAAGTAACTTGTAGGTCAAAAGATGTCGAAATGAGGCGGAAAGGTTTCCTAAACTATTCATACAATGATCTTCTCACTTAGTTGTTAAACCCCCAACAGTGTTACATTGATAACGTGTTGTTATGCACACTCAGACACGTGGAACCATGTGCAGCTTTCCGTCCAGCGATGTTGTTTTTGTGTGTAAGTGTGTTGGCGTCTCAGTGTGACTCCCCCCCTCCCTCCCTTTGCATGAGCTGCTTTCACTGTGTTTACTGTGTACGCCGCTGCAGAGTAAAGTGCAGCGAGTCATCGCTCCCCCCCCCCCCCACACACACACACACACACACACACACACACACATTTACAAACAACAACGAAACTAAAGCACAAGCTGAATTACCTCATGTGTTTTTTAAAAAAAATACAAGAATGAAAAGACACGCATGGAAGAAAAAGAAAAAGGCGACAGAGACGTGGAGAAAAAAAAAGAAGGGCCAACAGCTGCAGGGGGGGGGGGGGGCTTGGAGAGAGGGGGGGGGGGGCGGCTTACAAGAAGAACGGCACGTTAATGGTGAACGCCGAGCTCCGCTGACACGTTCACTCGCACGGCATTTTTCTACTCGCCGGGCGTCCCGTGCAGCTGTTGCTGTGTGTTTCTATACCATCAAAACACACACATACACACACACACACACACACACACACACACACACACACACACACGCCTCACTCAGGCTTTCCTCCCTTTTTTTTTTTTATTTTGGGGTTTTTAAATTCTTTTTTATAGTTGGCAGAATTGTCCCGAGCGTCATTGTTTGAGCAGCTGCCTCGCTGCATTTCATGGGATGCGTTCTGCCTATCGAGTGACCGACGAGCACAAGAGACAAAGATGTGAACGAGCCGCTGACGCTTCCCTTTTTATTAGCCGTGCGTTATCAACGGAGGATGTTTTTGAGATGCAGGTAGAAGGAAAACAAATGGAAGTGATCGGATTTGACTTAATAGAGAGAAAAGGAGATTATTATTATCATTATTATCATCTCTCCAGTCCCCTTTTGGACGTGTCAGGAACGACTGGTGTTGTTTTTAACAGTTTTAACCAGTCTGCATACAACAAATTACTTCTTTTTTTTTAATGCATTTTCCCACGAATGTGCAGCCGATCAGTTCCCCTGCTGTGTTGGAGGCCAGAAAAGCGACAATGGGGTTATTATGCGTACGTACGGAAGTCGGCGTTGACCTTCCAGAGGGACACGAACACCGGTCTCCTGGGTGAAAGTCACTCTGGTTGCTGCGTTGCTTTTGAGCACCCTGATTGGCTTAGACATTCTGACTGCACTGACTTCGATGGGTGACATTTGATTATAACGGATTAAAAATGACTCTGAAAGACCCACGATGTGACGAACTGGAATGAACCGGTTGATCGAGCAGCTCAAGTCACTTTCCAACATAAGCCTATAACATGTGAGTGCGAGAAAAGAAAAGAACCCGTCGACTTTTCGCGTGCTTTCGGTTTCCTGGACGAAAATAAATGTTTTTTTCTGGCTCAGGAAGTGTTTCCTTCGGGCTTCAGGTTTGGGCCACAGTGGGAATAACACAGTGGCCGTGTCTGGAGGCCGACCCCCTCCCCCCTCCCCCCCCAGCCTGCTTAATACAATAAGCTGTAATTTACACCGCCATTCCCTCCAGAGAGATGCCTGTTGTATGGCCTCGTCCCCAGCGGAAAAGACGCCCATTATGCTCGCTGTGACAAAGCCAACGTTGATCGGGTCGGCTCAAACAGCGGGAGGAATGGTGCTGGAAAACAAGGGGGGGGGGGGGGGGGGGGGGGGGCGTATCAGCCAACCGACTAAAACCACATTTAAAGTTCACATTGCGGAGGCATCTACACTGGAATACTCCCGTCCCTGCGGTGTCTCGTCACAGATTTTTTTTCTGGAGCACTGCAGCCCCATCCTGACACGTGTGCCCACGGTCTGCGTGTGTGTGTGTGTGTGTGTGTGTGTGTGTGTGTGTGTGTGTGTGTGTGTGTGTGTACGTGACAGGGAGAACGGTATAATTTTCGAGGCCTCGGTGTAACTGGAGCAACCGCACCCCCCATTAGAGACCCTGTTCTGTCCTGTTTGCTCCCGGGCTTGTAATTGCAGCGTAACCGCAAATGATAAATGACGGTCCAAGTGTGTGTGTGTGTGTGTGTGTGTGTGTGTGTGTGCGTGCGTGTGTGCGTGCGTGCGTGTGCGTTTGTGTGTGCGTGTGCAAACATGGCATATATAAAAAGTTTGCACAACAATTCTGATTCATTTGGAAGATTTTCTTTTTCTTACCAAGTTGCTGGACCACGAATTATCATTTAAAGGGACAGTTCGCCCCCAAAAATATTAAAAACATTAGTTTTCTATGGATACAGGTTGCAAATATTTCTTATTTTTCTAAGTTTCCCTGGAGATGTTTTGCAGACTTGATCCTTCAAACGTTCATAAGAGATCTGAGGTTTATAGATCAATAACTCGATACTCGAGTCACCCTCGATGCTCCAAGTTGTATTCTTAAGCCCCGTTTGGCTCCTCCTTCTTTCAGGTGCTGTTCTCCCGATTAGCCGCCCCGCACGTCAACGTCCGCCTGGACTCGGGACCCGTCTCCGCCGGCGTGGTGCTGCTGGACGCCGACGGCTCGGGCGGAGCCCTGCTGATGGCGACAGGAAACAAGGTGGGCACCTGGGGAGAGAGGGGGGGGAGGGGGGGGGGGGGACATGTCTGGCATGATGACAAGAGATGAGACAGAATAATGTTCCTGGAGGCTCACCGCGGGGGTTCTGCTACCAAACACTTTGTGTTGTCTTCATCTCTGAGCAGCCTTGCTCACGTCTTCCCCTCTTTCCCCGTAGATCACCAAGGTCCCTCTGATTGGCCCCGGCTGCGGTCAGCTGACCACCTGCACTTCCTGTTTGCTGTCGTCGCAGGTGACCGAATGCGGCTGGTGTGACGGACGCTGCAGCAGAGCCGCCCAGTGTCCCGCCTCCGCCCTCTGGACCCAGGACTACTGCACGCCCGTCATCACCAAGGTAACCGCTTAAAAGCTGCATTCTCTCTCCTGACCAACAGGGGGCGACTCCTCTGGTTGTATAGAAGTCTACGCTTCATGTGTTAAAGCTGCATTCTCTCTCCTGACCACCAGGGGGCGACTCCTCTGGTTGTATAGAAGTCTACGCTTCATGTGTTAAAGCTGCATTCTCTCTCCTGACCACCAGGGGGCGACTCCTCTGGTTGTATAGAAGTCTACGATTCATGTGTTAAAGCTGCATTCTCTCTCCTGACCACCAGGGGGCGACTCCTCTGGTTGTATAGAAGTCTACGCTTCATGTGTTAAAGCTGCATTCTCTCTCCTGACCACCAGGGGGCGACTCCTCTGGTTGTATAGAAGTCTATGCTTCATGTGTTAAAGCTGCATTCTCTCTCCTGACCACCAGGGGGCGACTCCTCTGGTTGTATAGAAGTCTATATAAATGACTCTACTTCTCTTGATTTATTCCCTCAGTAAACATTGTAAACATTAGTTTTTGGTCTCAATCTCTAGTTTCAAGTCTTCTTCAATACAGCGTGATGTTCATTTAGTAAATTATGGTCATTTAGAGTCAAACAGACCATAAAGCAGGGGATGCTTTAGGGCGGGGCTACAAGGTGATTGACAGGTCGCTGCCAGACACATATATGGCGTCTTCTACATAAACTCATCCCACCCCAGATATGGTTGGTTATGTTCACTGGTTGCAAAAAAAAATCAAGATGGCGGCGGCCAAAATGCAGAATTTAGAGGCTTCAAAACCGAAGACAACGTCCACTTCTTATTTACGGTTTATGGGGTTTTGGGTTTCAGTATTTAAAGGTCGTCAGCAGCGCTGTTGTCCTAGTTACCGCTGAGCTGAGCTCAGGGTGGGTTCCTCTTCTTTCCTTCTCACGTTAACGTTGCACCCCATGCTGTCAGACTGTCTCCACATATATATATTAAATAAAATAAATCACCGCTGCCCTAAATTCAACAAAGTAGGTAAATAAAAAGAGAAAAAAAAGCACCTTTTCCTTCGCGAATATTCAAACAGGAGGACTTTGGAAAAGAGCTGCAACCTACTAGATGTAACATAGTTTACTTTTCTTTATTCTCACCTCACTCACTAATAAATAATAAAGCGTATAATAAAACAGAAATAAAACATCTTAAATTCAAGTAAATATTATACAGAGATCAAATCAGAGTGGTTATCGACACTTACAAACTCCATTTGATACCTGATGAGGTCAAATCTATTGATTGAGAAGGAAATTATTAACATAATATTATTTCTTGGCTGTCGACAGTGTTTTTCTGATTATGGAGTGATACAAAGAGATATTTAAAAATTCACAACTTTTGACGATTTCTGGTCCGGAAATTAGCACGTATTTAATATTGTAAACACAACACTTCAGAAAACGTATAACGTGTCGTGGACATCAGGTGTCGATCCACCTGGGAGAGGCAGCAGCAGCATCCTCTTTGTAAACATGGCCGACCCCCTGTTTGCGTAACCCAGGTGACGCCGACCTCCGGGCCCGTCCGAGGCTCCACGGCCGTGACGCTGTGCGGCAGCTTCTTCGGCTTCGACAAGACGGAGAGCTTCAGGGCCTCGCTGGTCACGGTGGAGGTGGCGGGAGCTCCCTGCAGGCTCACCCGGCAGGACAACGTCAACAGGTGTGTGTGTGTGTGTGTGTGTGTGTGTGTTTTGTGGACGTTCAGTGTGCACGTTAGACATTTTGAGAGCTGGGTGTTTACGAGATAAGGGGGGCCTCGGCACGCTGGCGTCTTATAGGGGCCGAGCAGGACTTTAATAGGGGGGTATTGTGTTTGAGGAAGAATGTTAAGAAGCCCCACACACACACACACACACACACACACACACACACTCTCCACCCCCACGCCTTTCACTCTCTCTTTCTCCAACACATGACTTCCCTAACTCAAAAATCGCTTTCCACTCTCCCCCGAAATCCCAAACGTCCCATTCAAAAAAGCCCCTTTCGCTACAAACAAGCTCCTCACAGATCGGGAGGGAACAGAAAAAAAATAAAGCAAAAAGATGGTCTCCTTTGTGCAGCGGATCATCATTGAATTAGGATAAATGCTCGGTGGCTTCGGTAGAGTATAATGTGTGGTCTGTGTGTGTGTGTGTGTGTGTTTAGGTGGACTGAGGTGCAGTGTTCCCCAGTGTTCAGTGGGAACTTCACCCCGTCGGGGAACGCCGTGAAGGTCACAAGCGGCCACAAGGTCGCCTCGATGGAGGGCTTCACCTTCGTGGTAAGAACGGCGTCCCGTTTCCTTTGAGTTCGACGTGGAGGAAAGCGTTGCCGTTTCCTAAACGTCAGCCTCCTCTTCCTCTTCCTCTTCCTCCTCCAGGACCCCGTGATCCACGAAATCTTCCCGACGTTCGGGCCGAAGTCCGGGAGCACCGTGCTGACCGTCAGGGGCGCCTTCCTGGACGCCGGGAACAAGCGAGAGGTGACGATCGGGAACGCGGCCTGTAAGATCCAGAGGTCAGTCCACGGTCGCTTCTTCTTTCTTCCTCTTCCTCTTCCTCTTGCACAGCTCTTCAAAAATAATGCATATCAATATGTGGCTGCGATATTTTCTCTACCTTTTTATTTATTTATAGCTTCACAATGAGTCCTTCATGGGATAGTCTCTATATTGCTTATGGGCACAAACAAAAATGTTCTGAATTCTGAATTCTGAAGTTTTGGAACATCGGGTCAGAGATCCAGTGGGGCCATTGTTCATGAAAAGGGCCTCGCGGTTCCACAGTACTTCCATTCTTTTAAAAAGTCTCCAGAATGCACGAAGCAAAGTCCAACAAAGGAACCCCCCCGAACCACGCTTTGGTTTTTCCCAGATCCGTCATATTTACCGTCACTTCACTGGGAGCATTTCTTCCTGTGAGCTGGAGGTCAAAGGTCCTTTCTCCAACCTCGTCTCCTCGTCTCCTCGTCCGCTCAATCGGGAATTATCCGCTAACACAACAACATGTCCTGTGTGCTCTCCCCCCCCCCCCCCCACCACCCCCCCTCCCCATCAGCCTGTCGTCCACCATGCTGACCTGCAAGACGCCTCCGCACTCCGTCCCCTCCAAGCAACCCGTGAAGCTCACGGTGGATTCGGTGGAGCGCCTGGCGCCCACGCCGTTCACCTTCAACCAGGACCCCATCATCAACAGCATCCAGCCCTCGCGCTCCTTCGTCAGGTTGGTGCCCTCGATCGTTAGCACGTTAGCATTGTTAGCTTCTCGGCCGTCTGGCCCTTTCTTTGGTGGTTTTCTATTTGGTGGAAACCAAATCGATAAGACCTCCCTCCATTTTCTTTTTGGTGTGAGGAAGACTTAGTGGGGAGAAGTGAACTGCAAACGGGTCACATGACACGGTTCAGCCGATATAACCGTGGTACTCCGCCTCACAGCTCACCGGTCAAACACAACCCACTGAAGTCGAGTTCTGCCCGAACTTTAAAAACCTCCACATCTGTGAGCGATGAGCCGCGTTCACGTTTGGATCGCTCCAAAAAAGGGGGTTTGGATATCGCTATTCGTCAATGTCAACTTAGAGAGAGAGAGAGAGAGAGAGGGAGAGAGAGAGAGAGGGAGAGAGAGAGACAGAGAGAGAGAGAGAGAGAGAGAGAGAGAGATTCATGGTTAGTTTTACAGCAGGAGGAAATGAGTGGGAGGTGACGAGTGGCTAAACTGCTAGCGTTCCTCCCAGTGGGGATCTACTGTGTTTCTGATGCTAACGCTAATACCTGCCTTCCCCCCCCCCCCCCCCTCTCCTTCACTAGCGGAGGGTGCACGGTGTCGGCTCACGGCTTCTTCCTCCAGTCCGGCCTGCAGCCCCAGATGGTCCTCACCACGGGTCAGGACGCCGAGGTCTTCCATGTGGTGAGTACCAGAAAGGGTGTCATATATCCCGCCCCCCCCTCCCCAAAAAAACACCACGAATCAAGAATTAATATGACAGATTCACAGGAAACGTCAAACGGTATGAAACGATCACATTTGACTGGCCGGTCGTCAAACATTGGGCCGCTCTTGGCTTCACGTATTAATCCGCCAAGTCTTCAAAACGTAGACCCCCGATGGGCTGAAAGGGGGACCCTCGAAGATCCTCGTAGAGAACTCAAATGGATGAGTTTAGTTTCCTGCATCTCCTTTTATGGTCTTTTTTTATTTTAAGTGGAAAAAAAGACCAGCATTGGGTATTTAGGAGTATGTTGAACAGCAGGCAAATACCACGCTGTCACATGCATGGTATTGTCATTATACACGCTAACGCCCCCCCCCCCCAAAAAAAAAAGAGTAAAACAGAAGAGTGCTAAAGTGTGTCCGACGGACCTGGAGAACAAAAGGAAGTGGAAAAGTGCAGCTGTCACTTCTTCGGTAGCGAGGCCACCGGCTCTCCTCGCACTTTATTCCACTTAACCCGCTCGCCCGGAACCTCGCCGGAACCGCTCCGGAACCTCTCCGGAACCTCGCCGGAACCTCTCCGAAACCTCTCCGGAACCTCGCCAGAACCTCTCCGGAACCTCGCCGGAACCTCGCCGGAACCTCTCCGGAACCTCTCCGGAACCTCTCCGGAACCTCGCCAGAACCTCTCCGGAACCTCGCCGGAACCTCGCCGGAACCTCTCCGGAACCTCGCCAGAACCTCTCCGGAACCTCTCCGGAACCTCGCCATCAGACCGGCGGCGTTTTAAATCACCGCGAGTCATCAAACACACTTGTAGTTTAATTACGAGGACCTCAAGATGACGTTGAATATATATGTATATATATTAAGTAAATATATACTATATATATATAAGGTTTTCCTCAGTGGCTCGGATGTTGTAATGGGCGAGAGGGCGGGGCTTATTTCAGACTAAAGGTACCTGTCCCCCCACCTGTCTGTTCACATTAGTCTCCCTCATATTTTGCCTTTAATTTTTAAGTTTTTAAGACTTTTTGACGCGTTTCAAGTCTTTCAAGTTTTTTCTCTTGAGTTTTCCTTAACCGCCTCTGCTTTTTAGAACTTCATATCTTCGGCTATTTTATTTATTTAGTGACCATGACCTTTTTCTCCGCGACCTTTAGTCCACATCTCAGTCGTCAGGTTACGGTGAACATGTCGTCTTCTGTGAAGTTCGTTAACTTTAACTCGATAAGTCACCGCGATGTCCTCCTGACGGGGCTCATTGTGAGCACACTGCTGCATTGAGGGGAAAACAATTAAAGTGTTATTTCTTCTCTTTCTACACACTACATTATTGTCTCCTGGGGTTTGTTTGTCAACAATATAGTCACAGTTAGTGTACACGACGTCTGGTCTGAAGGGAAATATTTGGCAAACACCTTTGCAATGAAAGGTTGGACTAGATTCATAAAAACTACCCGGATGTTATCGACCGACAGCCGGTCAGAGGTGAACCGCTGTGGAGGACGAAAATATTTGATCGACTTTCCTTCGGTAAACATTTGCTCTGTCGACATGTCCGGGGCTTTTATTGTGAAAGGTACGAACAGAAGGAGTGGATCTGGTTTTGTCAACGACGAAAGGAGAAATAAAGTTATATGAGATATGAAGAAAAACAAACAACGACGCTCGAAATTGTTGGCGCTCGCTGTGTGACTGCTGACAAAAAATCAACAGTTTAAAAGAATTGCGTAAAGGACCTTTTAGTCCTTTAAAAGTTATTGACAGAAGCTTCACGTTCAAACCTCTCATTAATAATTGCTCGACCACGTAGTTCCAGGTGTTGTTCTCCCCCCGGGAGGCAGTTTGAGGACAAGCAGCGCTTTGTAACGATGTTATCTGTCACTCTGAGTCACACACCGCTGCAGCAACACACTCGGTGGACACGCACACACACACGCACGCATACGCACACACACACGCACACACACGCACACACACGCACACACACGCACACACACGCACACACACTCAAATCTTCACTACATCGCTTTATCTCCAATCCGGCTTCCCTCCCCTTGTTTGTCTCTCCTTCTCTGTATTACACACGCACACACACACACACGCACACACACGCACACACGCACACACACGCACACACACACACACACGCACACACACACACACACACGCACACACACGCACACACACACACACACACGCACACACACGCACACACACACACACGCACACACACGCACACACGCACACACACGCACACACACACACACACGCACACACACACACACACACACGCACACACACGCACACGCACACACACGCACACACACGCACACGCACACACACGCACACACACACGCACACACACGCACACACACGCACCCGCACACGCACACACACGCACACACACACGCACGCATACGCACACACACACGCACACACACGCACACACACACACACGCACACACCGCACACACACGCACACACACACACACACGCACACACACACACTCACACACACGCACACACACGCACACACACACACGCACACACACACGCACGCATACGCACACACACACGCACACACACGCACACACACACGCACGCATACGCACACACACACGCACACACACGCACACACACTCAAATCTTCACTACATCGCTTTATCTCCAATCCGTCTTCCCTCCCCTTGTTTGTCTCTCCTTCTCTGTATTAAACACACACACACACACACACGCACACACCGCACACACACGCACACACACGCACACAAGCACACACACGCACACACACGCACACGCACACACACGCACACACACACAAACACACTCAAATCTTCACTACATCGCTTTATCTCCAATCCGTCTTCCCTCCCCTTGTTTGTCTCTCCTTCTCTGTATTACACACACACACACACACACACACGCACACACCGCACACACACGCACGCACACACACACACACACACGTCTCGTCTTCCAGGTCCCCTTCCCCTGGTCATTGACCCGTGTTCAGGTCAGCTGCTTGATGGGTCTCTGGAGAGCTCGGGGGGCTTCGTTACGGCACAAACGTGAGCCGGAGCGCTCTGGAACCAGGTTTACGGTCCAAACCTCCATTCACCAGACACCCACCCCCCCCACCCCCCCACCCGCTCCACTGGTTCACACGCACCGAGGGTTCACACGCATATATATATATATATGTATACACATTTTGTCCTTAATGGATAGTCGTGATAAATAATCTTTTGTCTGCCGTCAGTTTGACTCTCGCTTCCGTCTGTTTTCGTCTGGTGAGCGCTGTCGCCATGGTTACCTGCTTATTAACATACCGGGCTCGCTGATGTAGAACACCAGTTAACGGACCGGACCGGCGCTCATCGACCACCAAGGTATCACTTCATGAAACAACATTTTTATTTTTAATATTTAGGATAGACTTTAAAATATATATATATATAAAAAAACTTGCAAACCGGCGAAGCAGTTTTTTCATTGTTGTTGAAGCTGGAATAACAGACAACAGCCTCCTGAGGAGAGCCCAGTACGAAACCAGCTATCGTTGCTAATGGTTTAGGGCGGGATCAGGACCCGCTGGGCCCCATCTGTCGCCTGTTACATTCCTTCCAGTAAACAGGATGAGTTGAGGCTCAGCCTTGGTGAAGGGACAGTATGAGCGTCTTATTGTCTTAATCCCTTCAAAATAAAAGGGTCTCTCACAGCGCAACGTTTTTTCCAATCGGTCACCCCCCTCTAGAAATACGGGGTTCTCCGGGTCGGGTCTGCACACCAAAAAGACCGGCGAGATGTTCAGGGGTCCTCGGGAGGAAAAGAAACACAAGCACCCAGTGTTGACTTGATATCAGCCTCTCAGATCTCCAGTAAAGCCGATCTCAGCTTTCCCACACACATGAAAGAGGTGCGTTTTTTACGATCCGTCGTGAAAAGCTGGCATGACCACAAAGCCCAAAGGGGGGGGGGGAATTGGGAGGGGGTGGTTAGGGGGGGGGGGGGCTGTAAATACATGAAGAAAAGTGAACTTTCACAAAGTCCATTGCCTCCACACGGCTCTCAACATGGCCGACGGCGCACCTGGTCCTCACGCGCGAAAAAAGTAACTCCTCGTTTTTTTCTCTCTTGGGTCTTTTAAAAAAATAAACCTCCGTCTTCACAGGAAACAACTCACTTATGTTCTACGCCACAAAAAAAAACAACTACTCTGTAAGGTTTAAGAAAATATCGCGGTACGAGTTAAAATAACCGTTACTTGACGAGTGGATCGACGTTAGCTTGCGCGGTCAACAAAGAGCCCGTTGCACACCGCCGGTCCAACTTACGTGACGCCTCTGTAACTCAGAAAGCACCATTAAGTGATTAATGGTTGCCGTGTGCGGCGCTGGTCGTTTCCACCGCGGTAAAACAAACTAAAGGAAAACACGTTGCGCGTTGCAGTTGCCAAAGAAGAAGAAGAAGAAAAAGGGAAACGCACACCTCAAAATCCCAAATAATAAAATGTAGCCGAGCTGGAGGCCTCAAAGCCAACGTCAACAATAGCACGACGCAGGAGGAAGAAGAAGAAGAAGAAGAAGAAGAAGAAGAAGAAGAAGAAGAAGAAGAAGAAGTAGAAGAAGATAAATCACTCTAGATTCGGTACGTGGGAGCCCCGTTATGACTTGGCCCTTTTCGCAGGCCGTTACTCTAATGATCCTTCAGGGAACGGCGGAGGGTTTTTTTTCTTCAGGGGAACGATGGTTCTCTCATCACCCCGCAGTGAAACACCCCCCCCCCCCACCCCACCCCACCCCCCCCCCCCAAGCCCTCCCGACCCCCCGAGCGATTGTATTTACAGCTGCGTTGCCGACCTGCAGCCCTTCACCTCCTCGGCCTTTAAATGAGAGGAGACGTCCGCTGAACAATGAAAACTGACTGATTCTTCCACTAATTCACAGGATATTTTTCCTACGGCCTACGGGGGGGGGGGGGGGGGGGGGGGGGGGGGGGGGGGGGGGGGGGGGGGGGGGGCCCTACAGTCCTGCACAGTCCTGCTCTACTCACTCCATATTGATGTGTGGAGGTTAATTGGATTGCTTTTGTTAGGCGACCCAGCGCCCTCACAAACACACACACACACAATAAATGTGTGTGTGTGTGTGTGTGTGTGTGTGTGTGTGTGTGTGTGTCCATCTGGGCCGCTGCAGCCCACCGGGGAGGCGGATTAGGAAGTGTAGGAGGAAGTGTCAGCGACAGGCCGCTGCTACTGCAGGAAGAGCTCGACTCCAACGCGGTTTGTTGAGCTTCCGCTTTGCTCTGTGGGTTTTTTTTGTGGGAGCGTTACAAAGTTTACAGACCGGTCTAACTTGGTGTGTTTCATGTGGTTTTACATCTATTTTATTTTACAAAAAATATATATATATTTATTTATTCCGTTTTTTTTAACTCAAATACACATGTAAGAATAATAATAAATAAGTAAATAATAAAAACAATAATTTCCCGGAGCGAATCAAGACATCGACCGATAAAGATGACAAACTTTATTCCTCCTTCAATCTTTGACAAATTTAGCGCAGACCGGATCCACTTCCGTTCTTACCTTTCACAATAAAAGCCCAGGACAAACAAAAACCTTGTAACTCTTAACCCAGAGGGGATTCAGAGCTGAAATACTTGTTTACATTAATTCAGACATAAATTGCAGCCGTGTGCTCCAGTCAATCTGATTTGCATGAACAGTGTTGCAAACAGCCCATAATAAACAATAGAACCACCCACCCGAAAGGACACGCCTCCCTCTGCAGCCCAGAAGATAAACACCGGCATCGATCAGCCGAACGGGTCCGGTCTGTTTGCGAGCGCACCTGTGTGGAGGAACACGACCTCCACGTCACGAATAAACCACCATCTCACTGTTTGTTTACTTTATTGACGCTGCAAACAATTGGTTTTATTCCACATTGTTTCTCTCCTTTTATCTATGAATTACTGACTGGAATGTGTTGAATGCAGTTTACCAAAAATGTTGAATATGATCTGATTAATTTTTTTACATTATTTTATATATTTCATATTTATGTTCTGTTGAAGTGCACTAACCTTACAACATAGTTTATACTATTTATTTTTTTTATCAAATTAATGTTGATATTATTTAAATTTATACATTTAAAGTATTCTGGATTATTTGTTGTATTTACAAATGTCATTATTTTTACATTTAGCTTTTTATCTGTTTTTTTCTTTGTTGAATTATATCTAAAAGTGCATGAAAATCCTCCGTTAAAAAAAGTCATAAAAATAAATAAACGATGAATAGATTAAATAATAATCTGTGTAATATTCCAGGCGTATTCAAACACGTGAGGTTTAGCTCTCTGCACGTAACAGGAGAAGTCAACATAAAGAAACTCTGCCACGCCTCAATGAAACAGGATTTATTCGGAATCTCACTGGGGGGGGGGGGCACAAAGCCTGGGAGGCCTGCGTGGGCTGGACCCAGCACGGCATCACGCTCTGTTGTTGTGCCCTTGGGCCACGCGCGTAAACACTGCAGCGGCAACCAGAAGGAAACAGCTGTCGAGTGTGAAAGAGGCTGCCGGGCTGAGGATTACGGCACGGGGGTTCTACGTTGGGACCGAGGGGAGACCCGGAGGTGGAGGTGTGCCGGGCTGAGGATTACGGCACGGGGGTTCTACGTTGGGACCGAGGGGAGACCCGGAGGTGGAGGTGTGCCGGTGTCTCTTTGGGCATGAACCTATAAACAGTTCAGAAGTATTTCATGTATTTCATGCCAGTCTTGGTCAAATCCCAATGGGTGAGTTCTAGATAGAACCATTGGAAAATAAATAGCGTCTTGGTTGAACCCCCCTTCTAGATAGAACCATTGGAAAATAAACAGGGTTTTGGTAGAACCCCCTGGGTGGGTTCTAGATAAAATCCATTGGAATATAAATGGGGTTTTGGTAGAACCCCCTGGGTGGGTTCTAGATAAAATCCATTGGAATATAAATGGGGTTTTGGTAGAACCCCCTGGGTGGGTTCTAGATAAAATCCATTGGAATATAAATGGGGTTTTGGTAGAACCCCCTGGGTGGGTTCTAGATAAAAATCCATTGGAATATAAATGGGGTTTTGGTAGAACCCCCTGGGTGAGTTCTAGATAAAATCCATTGGAATATAAATGGGGTTTTGGTAGAACCCCCTGGGTGGGTTCTAGATAAAACCCTTGGAATATTAATGGGGTTTTGGTAGAACCCCCTGGGTGGGTTTTAGATAAAACCCTTGGAATATTAATGGGGTTTTGGTAGAACCCCCTGGGTGGGTTTTAGATAAAACCCTTGGAATATTAATGGGGTCTTGGTCACATCCCAACGGGTGGGTTCTTGTTGGCACCCTGATAAGATGGGAAGAATCTGGACAGAACCTCCGGAGCGGATTCTGGGTAGACCCTCTCATAGGAGGGTCTCTAAGAAACCTTTAACGGGTCTAGGTGTAAGGCTTCTTGTTGGGTTTAAGGTAGAACCCTCTGAAAGGGTTTCCGGGTACAACCTTTATGACCAAATTGAAGACACACATACACACACAATGTGTTTTTCTAACCGTCTCCGTTCCCCCCTCTCGCTCTAGAGCTGCGTGTACGGCGAGAACCGGACCTCCATCCAGTGCACCACGCCGTCTCTGGCCAAGCTGGCCCTGAAGCCGCCCGTGGTCACCAACGTGGCGTTCGTCCTGGACGGCTACTACACGGATCAGTGGGACCTGATCTACGTGGAGGACCCCCAGTTCCAGGACCCCAAGCTCACCTCCAAGGACAACAAGAGCATCGTGGAGCTCAAGGTACGACCGAAGTGCCGCATATCTGCAGAGTTGTGTTCAATAAAAACCGACATCGCAGATGTGTCGGACCTTCCGCGGCACTTTATTTTTTTTATAAAAGTACGTTTATAAAAGTAGCTTTTTTTTTTTTTTACTGAAGTTGCCTTCGCCTCCCAACGCACGCGTTCACGTGCACAGGCAACTTCCACGGTCCGGGGTCAAATCGGGAAGGAAACAATACTGAAAGAAAAACAGGAAGTGGAGTCTGTTTCCCATCGTTTACACCCACCCCCCACCCCGCTTCCCCCCCTTCACCGCTACACCTCTCCATGTATTCTCTCCGTTGACTTGCATTGTTCTGCCGGCCCGAGGTCAAAGCTTTTGACATATTAATGCCTCCACGACGTTCCCCTGAGACGGTTCTTTTAGCGGCACAATGAAGAACACGTTTCTACCCGTTTCTTTCCTTCTTTTTTTGTTGACTCCAACTCGACGGTTCTCGGCAGCTGCGCTGAACCTCGAGCAGGGAACCCTTTTTTTTCTGCTTCTCCTTCTTTTTTCCTCTCTCTTCCCAGACATGACCTTGGCCCCCGCTGCTAAATCCGACCACCAATCCCCCCTTCATCCCAGACAAACCCCCCTAGTTTTCTTACAGGGGAGGAAGGGATAGGGGGGGGGGGGGGGTGTTACCACAGGCCACATGTAACGCCATTGGATAACCTTCTGCCCTCTGGCCAAGCGCTCCTTTATAACCTTAAATCCCCCAAAAATACACCGTCGTCCGCCAATAAAATTGGAATGAAGGAATACTCGTGTGACAGGTCGTCAATAAAAGAACCAGGATGTAGATTTAGGCGCGAGGCCAGAGCATCACGGAGCCATCGTAACATTATCATAACAATGTATTTAGGCTCTTTAATAACTTTAATAACTCTTCTCTGTGTGTGTGTGTGTGTGTTTACAGCACGCAAAACAAGGACTCGCACTGTTACGCGGTGTTGTCTCAGTGTGTGTCCATAATTGCAAGCAAGTTAATTAGTGTGTGTGTGTGTGTGTGTGTGTGAGAGAGAGAGAGAGAGAGAGCAGGAACAGGTGCGAGCCTCCACTCTGTGTCAAATTGGACAATCCCAAGCTGTCACGCGAGGAATGTGTTCATTCTCTTTATTGCCTTCTCCTGCACTCACGTGTGTTTATGTGTGTGTGTGTGTGTGTGTGTGTGTGTGTGTGTGTGTGAAAGAGAGAGAGAGAGAGAGAGAGAGATGGCATCAGAGGAATGATAAAAACGAAAATAAAAAACAAAAGGAGGGGGTGGGGGGGGGGTGTCTAAAAACCAGAGAGCAGCTTAGGCCGCATTGTTCCCGTCAGAACCCACGAACCCAGAACCCGGGTTCTTCTTCCAGACGTTCCCGTCAGAACCCACAAACCCAGAACCCGGGTTCTCCCAGACCTCAGAGGGTCCGGTTCGGTTGCCGTCCCACGTCTCCAACGAGCCGCTGAGTCGTCACTTTCCTTTTTCGGCAGCAGCAGAAAACTGTGAACGGACCAGCCCCCCCCCCCCCCCCCCCCCCCCCATAGCTACTAAAATGTGTAAATGCTATAAAACTCACATCGTGTTTTTAGTCACCTGCTGGCCCATTTTTTAAGAGAGCCCTATAAATAGTTTAGGGAACCTCTTTTGAAGAGTGAGAACGTTTGGGACTCCGGTGATGGAGGTCTGTGACACACGTGTGTGTGTGTGTGTGTGTGTGTGTGTGTGTGTGTGTGTGTGTGTGGCCTGTGATTGATTTACACCAAAGTCAACATTTTTAAATACTTTACAGCCGCCCAACCCTGTGCACCATGCAGCTGCCGTATACATATAATACGGATCTTACGACTTCCATCTTAAAGCCGCTACGAGGAGCTTTCATTTTGAGTGGATCTGGCGCCCCCTGTGGCCAAAAGCGGGGTTGTTTTTTTTCCCAGCAGCCTTTAAGAAAAACCTCTTAATTTTACTGCAGCAGGGGGAGTCTGACTAGTCCTGGTTCTGGTTCCCCCCTCCAGCCATAGCCAGTCATCCGGAGGCCTCGGTGTTCCTCGTGGTAACTTTTGTCCGGACGCTCCTCGCTCCCGATTCTTCCTGCGGGCAGTGAACGCACCGTTACCTGACAGCGGATTACAGAGGTTCAATGTGACGCATCTCAGCACATGATGTTCATTTAGTAGATTGTGGTCCATTTAGAGAGTCAAACAGTGCTTTAGGGGGCGGGGCTACAAGGTGATTGACGGGTCACTGCAGCTACCAGAGTACATCTACGTCACTCCCATGCATTCCAAATATGGTAACTTCTGGTTATTGGTTCGGCTTATTGGTTCAACTTGCCGAATTCGAGGCTTCACAAAAAAACAGCAATGGGTGACGTCGCCATGACTACATCCACTTCTTATATAGTCTACGCTTCTTCAATACAGCACATTCTGGTTGAACTTAGCTCCGCCCTCTCGTTTCGATTCTGGTTGTAAAAAAAACAAAAAAAAAACAAGATGGCGTCGGACAAAAAAATGCCGAACTCGAGGCTTCAAAAATCTGTAGTCCGCAAACCGATGGGAGACGTCACAGTGACCTTTGACCTTGACAACAGTGGCTTGACCTCAACCCTTTTATTGCAACGTCTGACCTCGTTTGTCTCGCCTCTTTCTCTTTCCTCTCCCTCTGTATCTCACCCCCCCCCCCTCCCCCCCCCCCCCCCCCCCCTCTTCCCCCTCCACCTCAGGGTCACCACATGGACCGGGAGGCCATGAAGTGTCAGGTCCTGACGGTCTCCAACCACAGCTGCGAGACTCTCACCCTGATCGGAAACACCCTGGAGTGCACCGTGCCCACCGAGCTGCGGGCCGCCACCGCCAAGGGGCTGCAGGTGGAGGTGAGACACGCGCGGGACATTTTTTTATTTAGTTATTTTTAACTTGGCACTAAGAGCGGAGAGAAAGGTTTGATCTGCAGCAGCAGTTTTATTTTTTTTAACGGTTTTAAATTGTTTTTATTGGCTTTTTGTTTTCTCCTCGGATTAACTTGTCACACATTGAGATGTGTACACACACACACACACACACACACACACACACACACACATTAACATATTCAAACATCCGCATAGCAAAACCGTTTATAGATTCACACGCAGGTGCACACACACACACACACACACACACACACACACACACTCTCGTCATTCCTTTGAAGTAGAGCAGCAGCGAACTGGTTGAACGGGTGAATTAATACCGACACGTTGAGATCATTCTGACCTTCATCTCGATGTAATTTGCTTTGTTTCAATCGTTTCATTGTCTTCACGCCGGCACGCAGATTCTTTAGAAAAAGATTCCTGGAAACCAGCGGAATTAATTTACTGCCTTTTATATAATGATGTCCATTGTTAGAAAGACAAACACCTCTTGAAGCGAGACACTACGGGCGAAAACATCGGGGTTTTTGACCGTTTCTTTAGTGGAAAGAAAACATTAAAAAAAATACACATTTGCATGTTTATTTTATTTATTTGTCTGTTTGTGTCTGTAGATTTCCCCTAAATTCACAAAATTAGGATAATGCTTTATTTGCATATTTTAAACATAACTTGCAATACAATAACTCCTCCTATTAATGTGAGTGATGAAGTGGTGAAGCTTCATTTTGATATCTATGAGGTCATGTTTTGACCCTAAAATACAATAACTTACACATTCAAATATTCTGAAGCTTTATGCAGAGGGGTTTGTTCACACAGCATTCAGAGACTCATTTAGCCACATTTATTAATAAAAACTATATATTCTGAAGCTTTATGCAGAGGGGTTAGTTCACACAGCATTTAGAGACTCATTTAGCCACATTTATTAATAAAAACTATATATTCTGAAGCTTTATGCAGAGGGGTTTGTTCACACAGCATCCAGAGACTCATTTATACATATTTATTAATAAAACTATATATTATGAAGCTTTATGCAGAGGGGTTAGTTCACACAGCATTCAGAGACTCATTTATACACATTTATTAATAAAAACTATATATTATGAAGCTTTATGCAGAGGGGTTAGTTCACACAGCATTCAGAGACTCATTTATACACATTTATTAATAAAAACTATATGTTATGAAGCTTTATGCAGAGGGGTTAGTTCACACAGCATTCAGAGACTCATTTATACACATTTATTAATAAAAACTATATATTATGAAGCTTTATGCAGAGGGGTTAGTTCACACAGCATTCAGAGACTCATTTAGCCACATTTAATAATAAAAACTATATATTCTGAAGCTTTATGCAGAGGGGTTAGTTCACACAGCATCCAGAGACTCATTTAGCCACATTTATTAATAAAAACTATATATTATGAAGCTTTATGCTTTTTTTTTTAATGTCTTTTGATGATATTTGATCATTTTTTGGGGTGATGTGAAAATAAATTACAAAAATTCCCTCAAAATCTATCAACAAAATGAAACAATCATTTTAAAAATGTTTACATTTCAGTTCTGGAAAAAGTATCCAAATTGGGCACATATTCAAAAAGAGAAGGCCTCATTTGCATATTTAAAACTTATAATACAACAAAATAATTGTCTTAATGTTAGTAATAAACTGTGAAAGCTTCATTGTAATATCTGTTAGCGATTATTTCATTTTTCACCCCAAACCCCTCACTAATATTCCTGTGAGCCAATAAAGATTCTCCAACATCTGATCTGAGACCAGTGGATAAAGCCCTTTGTAATGCTTTCATATGAAAAGCCCCCCCCCCCCCCCCCCGCCCCCCCCACCCCCCCTGTTTGTATTACCAGGCTCACGGGAGGAATTTTAGCAATAAAAAGTATCGTATCGAATCCCACGCAAGTATATTTAAACATATACATTTTAACTTAGTTAAGACATTAATAACAGCTTCAGGTTATTGTTGTGAGTGTTTGACAATAATAAAACAGGAAGTGCCGACAGGCGTCACGCGTTCCTCCAGCGGATCGTTGACGTCCATAACCCTCGATAACCCCTCCGGTCCTCATGCAGCGTCGCTTACGAAGGAGGAGAAACAAAAAGAGAATTTATGACCCGCTGTGTTGAGTGAGAGGAGCTCAGCAAGCAGCTGTCTTGTCACTTGAATGTAATTCACGAGGCGTACAGTACACACACACACACACACACACACACACACACACACACACACACACACACACACACACACACACACAGCGCCGTTTACTAATGAGGGTTCAGACGGGACAGACGTGGAGCACCTGGGACTCTGAAGGCTGCGATCTGGAGGAACTATAGAGACCACCAGATTAATGCAGAGTGAAGCACTCTTTTCCTTCAGGCCCCCGAATGCATCGTTATCATGACCGTAAACAACCGTAAACAACAAACACGGCTGTTGTTTACGAGCATGGACCGTTTATGAGAAGTGGACCGTAGAGACGTCTCTGGTATACGACCTGTCAATCACCTTGTGGCCCCTCCCTAAAGCATTCCCTGCTATATGTTCTACTATGGACCATAATTTACTAAATGAAGGAATAAATCAAGAGAGAGGTAGAGTCATTTTATAGAGACTTCTATACAACCAGAGGAGTCGCCCCCTGGTGGTCAGGAGAGAGAATGCAGCTTTTACACATGAAGCATAGACTTCTATACAACCAGAGGAGTCGCCCCCTGGTGGTCAGGAGAGAGAATGCAGCTTTAACACATGAAGCATAGACTTCTATACAACCAGAGGAGTCGCCCCCTGGTGGTCAGGAGAGAGAATGCAGCTTTAACACATGAAGCATAGACTTCTATACAACCAGAGGAGTCGCCCCCTGGTGGTCAGGAGAGAGAATGCAGCTTTAACACATGAAGCATAGACTTCTATACAACCAGAGGAGTCGCCCCCTGGTGGTCAGTAGAGAGAATGCAGCTTTAACACATGAAGCATAGACTTCTATACAACCAGAGGAGTCGCCCCCCTGGTGGTCAGGAGAGAGAATGCAGCTTTAACACATGAAGCATAGACTTCTATACAACCAGAGGAGTCGCCCCCTGGTGGTCAGTAGAGAGAATGCAGCTTTAACACATGAAGCATAGACTTCTATACAACCAGAGGAGTCGCCTCCTGGTGGTCAGGAGAGAGAATGCAGCGTTAAGTCAAATCCTCATCTGCAATTCCCAAATGCAACACGTCCAACAAACTAATTTGAGATTTAAAGATTACCTCCAGCCTCCGTTCTCCAGACCAGACGGTATCGGCCTCATCGCTGTTGACTTGTGAACTGGCCTTCGGAGCCTGTATCTCAGGGGATGGTTAGCCAATATCCCTTAGCTCCAGACTCACACACACACGCACACACACACACACACACACACACACACACACACACACACACACACACACACACCATCCCATCTGCAGCAGCAGTAGAAACCTCATTTCCACTAAACCTAATAATAGCAGAAGCAATATCACTGATGTAATCTGCCTCCAGACAGACTGTGTGTGTGTGTGTGTGTGTGTGTGTGTGTGGGAGTGTCTGTGTGTGTAGGCGTGTGTTTGAGGGTGTCCTTGTTGACCAACTGTTACACATGCGATGGAGAGGTCTTGTGTATGTTAATGTGTGTGTGTGTGTGCGTGCGTGTAGTTGTGTGCGCACCTGTGTGTGAACCTATAAACGGCTTGTAGTGTGTGTGACTATGTTAATGAGTGTGTGTGTGTGTGTGTGTGTGTGTGCGTGTGTGTGCCATGCATCTGAATGTGCCACTTGTTACTGTACCTACGACGTCGGTCCCGCTGACCTGGGATTCAAACTGAATCTTCATCCAGATCTTCAGATGCTGACCTCTGACCTCCTTCCATGACCCCTCCTCCCCCTCCCCCCCCCCCCTCTTAGTGGCGCCAGGCGGACTCCATCCGCCACCTGGGCAAGGTGACGCTGGCTCAGGAGCCGGACTACACGGGCCTCATCGTGGGCTGCGTGTGCGTCAGCCTGATGCTGCTGCTGCTGGGAACGCTGCTCATGTGGAGGAGGAACAAGCACATCGACGGTAGGGGAGGGGGGGTCACGGAGGGGGGGGGGGGGGGGGGGGGGGAGGTGAGGTGCAGCCAGAATATTGGACTATATAACATATAACATAAAAAAATTAAATATGTGAGCGGGTCCCGATGAAAATAGAAGTAACCTTTAAAAACAGTTCCTATGTGAAGTCACTCCAGCAACAATGTGTCGATTTATGCTCGTTACTTGCTTTTCAAAATAAAGTTCCCGTCTTAAACTGGAAGTGATAACATACGAAAAAAATCTGATATGAAGAGATTTATTTTAGTATTCAAAGTGTCGGGAAAAGTCGTGAAACCTGGAAATTAATCAGCATTTTAATACTTTATGTCTCCCTCCTCCCTCTCCTTCTACGCTCTTCCTTCATTCCTCCATCATTCCTTCTCTCCTCTCCTCCCCCTCCTTCTACGCTCTTCCTTCATTCCTCCATCATTCCTTCTCTCCTCTCCTCCCCCTCCTTCTACGCTCTTCCTTCATTCCTCCATCATTCCTTCTCTCCTCTCCTCCCCCTCCTTCTACGCTCTTCCTTCATTCCTCCATCATTCCTTCTCTCCTCCCCTTCCTCCCTCCTCCCTCTCCTTCTACGCTCTTCCTTCATTCCTCCATCATTCCTTCTCTCCTCTCCTCCCCCTCCTTCTACGCTCTTCCTTCATTCCTCCATCATTCCTTCTCTCCTCTCCTCCCCCTCCTTCTACGCTCTTCCTTCATTCCTCCATCATTCCTTCTCTCCTCCCCTTCCTCCCTCCTCCCTCTCCTTCTACGCTCTTCCTTCATTCCTCAATCATTCCTCCTCTCCTCCCCCCTCCCCCCTCCTCCCTTCCTCCCCCTCCTTCTAGATCTCTCCGAGGTGTGGTACGATGGTCGGGGTCACATCCAACATCTGGACCGGCTGGCCAACGCGAGGAGCGTCAGCCCGACCAACGAAATGGTCTCCCACGAGTCGGTCGACTACAGAACCACTCTGATGGAGGGTACGCCCCCCCCAACACACACACACACACACACACACACCTGACATCTTCTTGCCCCGCCCCCCCCCCACCTACCTGCTTACCTCCCTTACCATGCTCTGAACTAACAACCACAGGCCTGAGGAAATAACTTGTTTTATTAAGTTGAAAAGGTTACGTGTATTTATTTATTTATATTATATAAAAGAGAGAAGGACAGAAAGGGAGAGAGGGAGGGAGGGAGACAGACAGAGAGAGAGAGAGAGAGGGAGGGAGAGAGAGAGGGAGAGAGAGAGAGGGGTGGGAGAGAGAGAGGGAGGGAGGGAGAGAGAGAGAGAGGGAGGGAGGGAGAGAGAGAGAGAGAGGGAGGGAGAGAGAGAGGGAGAGAGAGAGAGGGGTGGGAGAGAGAGGGGGAGAGAGAGAGAGAGGGAGGGAGAGAGAGAGAGGGAGGGAGGGAGGGAGAGAGAGAGGGAGAGAGAGAGAGGGGTGGGAGAGAGAGGGGGAGAGAGAGAGAGAGGGAGGGAGAGAGAGAGAGGGAGGGAGAGAGAGAGGGGGAGAGAGAGATAGAGGGAGGGAGAGAGAGAGAGGGGGAGAGAGAGAGAGGGAGGGAGAGAGAGAGAGAGGGAGGGAGAGAGAGAGTGTGGGTGAGAGAGAGAGAGTGAGGGAGAGAGAGAGGGGGGGGAGAGAGAGAGAGGGGGAGAGAGAGAGAGAGAGAGAGAGAGAGAGAGGGGGGGGGGGAGAGAGAGAGAGAGAGAGAGGGAGAGAGAGAGAGAGAGAGGGGGAGAGAGGGAGAGGGGAGAGAGAGAGAGAGAAAGAGAGAGAGAGGGAGAGGGGGGGAGAGAGACATGCGGTAGCGACTCATTAATCATACTCGTGTTTCGCTCTAACACTTAAGACTAGAAACCTTTTGGCAATAAAGCCTTAACTTTAAAGTAATCTTAAGAGTCACCTGTGGTTTCGGTTTCTTGAACCTGGATCCTGAGGGCGTGAGGAGGAGGGGGGGCTCCATGTATTATGATCCTGAGTATTAAGGAGCAAAGCAATTTTCTAGCGTTTAAAAAAAAAAAAGTGCCTTCAAATCTGAGTAGATAGACTTACTAATGAACTGAGGCGCGTCCTCGGGGGGGTCGGGGGTGTAAGTGTGTAAACTAGTACCTGAGGTCTGTCTGCTTCTCTGGAAAAGGATTTACATATTTATATTTATATATAATAATAAAATAATTAAAATTATATATATATATATATATTTATATATATATATATTATTTAAATTATTTAATTATTATTATAATAATTATTTTACTGTTATATTATTTATATAATATTTATATATAATAATAAAATAATTAAAATTATATATATATATATTATTTAATTATTATTATAATAATTATTTTACTGTTATATTATTTATATAATATTTATATATAATAATAAAATAATTAAAATTATATATATATATATTATTTAATTATTATTATAATAAATATTTTACTGTTATATTATTTATATAATATTTATATATATTTAAAAGGAGGATAGATTTTTTTCCGGTGGTGTAACACACCATGACCCCCTCGCTGACCTTTGCCCCCTCTCCGATGCTTCCCCCCCAGATCAGGGCACCGACCGGCCGTGCCGGGGGGCTCCTCCCATCTACGGGGGCAACGGGGAGCTGCTGTCTCCCAGACTGAGGAGACTGGGAGGCGGGCTGAGTCTGGGAATGGAGGGCGAGCTGGTGTCCCCCTTGCTGGTCCACATCGACCCGTCCTGCCTCCACCCGGACCTGCTGACGGAGGTGCAGCACGTGGTGATCGCCAGGGAGCAGCTGCTGCTCCACCTCAACCAGGTCATCGGCAGAGGTCGGCAAATATACTTCCTCCACTGTTAAGATAGAGCGTTGTTTAAAGTGCTATATATTATTTAGGGTCAAATATTTCAGGTTTATAGAGCTGAATCGTGGATTTTGATTATTAGCCACAGTGTCGTAACAATCCATGGTGGACTTACCAGAAGGGCTAAGTCCCGCCCCCTTTCTGGTGGAAAACCACAGCACCTTATTTTAGAACGAACTCGTACGTCAACGGTCGAGAGACAAATAAGTGTTTCTGTTGAATGTAAAAATGCATAAATTTCCCGTGGATTTCCTATAAAAAAAATGGCTGCTAATGTGCACAAATAAAACATCGAGGCAGACATTTATGAAGCTTTCAAAAAATAGTTTCAAATAGTATCCCCCCCCCCAAAAAAAAAAGTGTGTGGTGGTGGGGGGGGGGGGAATACTAACCCCAAAAAGCATTATTCCTCCTGGGGAATAAATCTGAGAGTTATGTAAAAAGACGGAGCTTAATGGACCGCTTCATCGAAACCACGAGCACTGAAGTCGGAGAGTTAGACCCACGGATCAGATTCAACTTCAAGAGGTGAAAGACCCTCTACCCCCCCCCCCCCCCCCCCCCCCCCCCCCCCCCCCTGAAGAAAAGAGCTGCATTAGCGTAGGATGACTGGTTATCAGCTAGTATTCCCAGGCTCCATTGTTTGGGAGTCGTAATCCGACCCTCCTCGGACTTTTAACGGGGACGTGATGGGAGAAACGCCGCGCTCATTTCATTCCCCTCCGCCCACCTCGTCTGGGGTGAAACCCTCACGTCTTAAGAGATATAATTCAATAAAAACGCACCACAAGTCAGGGGTGCGTGGGGCACTACAGTGCAGCTTCATCCTGGGTTACGTGAGGGGGCAGATTTACTGTGAGGGTGACGGTAACTTAAGAGAGTCTGAATTAGCTGTTGAAAAAAAACACGTTTTACTTGCATTAAAAAAAAACCCTGATGCCTGTAAACATTCTTTCTTATTTATATATATATATATATATTGATATCTATATATATATATATATATTATATATTTTTATATATATATATATTCTAAATATATCTAAATATATATATATATTTATAGCTATACATTTTTTAAATATACATATTATATAAATATATATATATATATTTAAATAAATCATGCTGTGATCACGGAGCCAACTGCCTTAATCACAGTGTCTTTGTCAGATATATATATATATATATTTAGATATATATATATATTTAGATATATTTTTATATATATATATTCTAAATATATCTAAATATATATATATATATATTTATATACATTTATAGCTATATATTTTTTAAATATACATATTATATAAATATATATATTTATATATATTTAAATAAATCATGCTGTGATCACAGTGTCTTTGTCAGCTCCCCCGGCTCATCCATCACGAACCAGCACGTTACGCAACGGGCCATGATCAGAATCACATTTGAGTTTGTTATTCGGTGCGTTCGAGGACAATCTGGTCGCCACGATGCACTCCGCCCCAAAATAAATGTGCACGTGTCATCGCCGATTATCTGGGGAAGGTTTGATCAAAGTCCGCCAAATGTAGTCACTTTATTATCCTGTTTGTGTATGTTTTCGGTTTTAGGTACGATTTAACTAACTTCTTGTCCAATAAAAAGGTATTTTTTTCAACATTGTTTCTGACTTTGATGAAACATGTGGAGCAAAACCATAAGCTTTGTCAAAACTCGTGCAATGTGGAGCTCTCGGGGCCGGCCAACAATATCAGATACTTAATTTTCCTGATTTAAAAATACTCAAGTTACATTTATTACTGGGCTCCGTAGGAGGGAGACTGTGCCATGGGAATTTCAAAATAAAGGCGTATCTTAAATTTTTGGGGGTTGATTTGTAAGGAAAGGATTTTACGGGCCTCGAACGCACGGGATGCCGAGTTCGCCGGCGCTGACTAAACGCGTGTTGTAACCTGCAGGTCACTTCGGCTGCGTTTTCCATGGGACGCTGCTGGAGGCGGACGGCGAGAAGCAGCACTGTGCCGTCAAGTCCCTGAACCGTGAGTACGAACCCCGGCTTCCCTTAACTGACCCTGGTGGTGGGGGGATTCTGTTACATTTTATTTTAAAGCTGTGTACGATTTAGTGGCATCTATTGGATGCAACGCAGCTAAATACCGCCATCCATCCCATAATAACACTACTTTAGGAGCGACCGGGGTTTTGCACTCTGCAGCGACTAACGTCGCACACGTTTCACGAGCGTAACCGAGGACCGCGGCGGCCTTCGGGTAACGTAGAAAAGGGTTTTCGCTTTAGAGCCGGTGCTTTTCGGGTTTGTCCTTTCTGGGCTGCCGTAGAAAACGTGGCGGGGTGCAACATGTTTGTGTTACTTAAGTATGGAAGTTACCTTTTTAAAGAAAAAAGAAAACATTTGGGTTAAAGTGACAACTTTCCTGGTTGAAAACCCGACCGACCTCCATCCAATCAGGACTCTGCTGCTCCTTCTACTACGTCACACACGTTTAGATTTTATAAGACGCCATGCTAGGTTAGGTTTAGGTTTAGGGGTTAGGCTTAGGTTTAGGGGTTAGAGTTAGGGGTTAGGTTTAGGGGTTAGGCTTAGGGGTTAGGTTTAGGGGTTAGGCTTAGGTTTAGGGGTTAGAGTTAGGGGTTAGGTTTAGGGGTTAGGCTTACATTTAGGGGTTAGGGTTAGGTTTAGGGGTTAGGCTTAGGGGTTAGGCTAAGGTTTAGGGGTTAGGCTTAGGTTTAGGGGTAAGGTTTAGGGGTTAGGCTAAGGTTTAGGGGTTAGGCTTAGGTTTAGGGGTAAGGTTTAGGGGTTAGGTTTAGGGGTTAGGCTAAGGTTTAGGGGTTAGGTTTAGGTGTTAGGTTTAGGGGTTAGGCTTAGGGGTTAGGTTTAGATTTAGTGCTTTCAAGAGCATGTAGTCTTATAACTAAAATAATGTGTTGACTGAATGGGAAGCCGTGTTTCTGTCACAAGATTAAGTTCAACAAAACGACCGATTTAAAGTGACATTTTATCACTTTCTTATCATTTTCTTATATAGGGACACACACACACACACACACACACACAGTCAACACACTCCTTGTCCAAACATATTCACATCCAGCCGTAATCATTCTCCATCCTCCATCTGCCTATAATGCGTATATTTATCGTATGATATCACGACGCATCCAATAGCATTAAGGAGCAGCCCGGGTCCTTTTGGTGATGGTGATTAACGAGCGTCCCGCGGTGAGGACGGCATCATGCTGCCCCTTAATCGTGTAACCTGTCAGTCGCACCGGGGGGGAGATGGATGCCGGAGTAATGTGGAGGAAGAGCTCCACCGAAACACGGTTGGGACGGGATGAGCTCGGCCTGCCGGGGTTGTGTCCTCTGGGATTTGGACCTTTTTTTATTAAGTTTGGTGCCGCGTCAGTTTTATTTTGGGTTCTTTTGTTATATTTGACGCTTTTACCCCGATATATATATTACTTAGACGTTTTGTTGAAGACAAAAGACCCAAGGATAGATTTCCAGAATTATATGACGTCAGTTTTTACTTTTAAATGGAGGCTGTGGAATCAAACGTCATCTCTTTCTGTCTTTAGGGGTGGGGGGGGTGGGGGGGTTTAAGGCCAAACAGCTGGTTTCTCCAGGCATAAAGAGCTTCCATCTCTAACCAGATTACAGCAGTCAGTGGGGCTAAAGTGCGGGACATCAGGGGGCAGGGATGCAATTGGCAAATGGGAGTTTGGCGTGGGTCAGGTCTGGGTGAGGGTATTTTTTATTTTTTTACCATCATCATCCCTTTTGCCCCCCCCCCCCCCAGAAGGTATATAAGGAACGACCTTCATGCAGCAGAGATGCTCCATGTCTTGAAATGCAGTACAATAATATATCTCATTTTTTTCCCATGAAAGGCATCACGGATCTGGAAGAGGTGTCCCAGTTCCTGAAGGAGGGGATCATCATGAAGGACTTCAGCCACCCGAACGTCCTCTCCCTTCTGGGAATCTGCCTGCCGCCGGAGGGCTCGCCGCTGGTGGTTCTGCCCTACATGAAGCACGGCGACCTGCGCAACTTCATCCGCGATGAGGGACATGTATGTACAGGAGAACACGTGTACAGTATATTCTATGGAGATGAAGCTGAACTAGAAATGGTGTCAAAAGTCAGTAGTTTGTCCCCCAGTCCTCTGACGGTTGTTTTTACCAACAGAACCCAACCGTGAAGGACCTGATGGGCTTCGGGCTGCAGGTGGCCAGAGGGATGGAGTATCTGGCCAGCAAGAAGTTTGTCCACCGAGACCTCGCTGCCAGGAACTGCATGTGAGTTCACATGAGTGTACAGACCAGTATAAATACATCAAGGTCTCTCTCCTGACCACCAGGGGGCGACTCCTCTGGTTGTATAGAAGTCTATGCTTCATGTGTTAAAGCTGCATTCTCTCTCCTGACCACCAGGGGGCAACTCCTCTGGTTGTATAGAAGTCTATACTTCATGTGTTAAAGCTGCATTCCCTCTCCTGACCACCAGGGGGCAACTCCTCTGGTTGTATAGAAGTCTATGCTTCATGTGTTAAAGCTGCATTCTCTCTCCTGACCACCAGGGGGCGACTCCTCTGGTTGTATAGAAGTCTATGCTTCATGTGTTAAAGCTGCATTGTCTCTCCTGACCACCAGGGGGCGACTCCTCTGGTTGTATAGAAGTCTATGCTTCATGTGTTAAAGCTGCATTCTCTCTCCTGACCACCAGGGGGCGACTCCTCTGGTTGTATAGAAGTCTATGCTTCATGTGTTGAAGCTGCATTCTCTCTCCTGACCACCAGGGGGCGACTCCTCTGGTTGTATAGAAGTCTATGCTTCATGTGTTAAAGCTGCATTCTCTCTCCTGACCACCAGGGGGCGACTCCTCTGGTTGTATAGAAGTCTATATAAATGACTCTACTTCTCTTGATTTATTCCCTCAGTAAACATTGTAAACATTAGTTTTTGGTCTCAATCTCTAGTTTCAAGTCTTCTTCAATACAGCGTGATGTTCATTTAGTAAATTATTATATATCTACTACGTCCACTCCTTATATACAGTGTGTGAGGTAGGAGATTTCCATCTTCCATCTTTTTCATTGGGATATTTTATATTAAAATGATGATATATCATCAAATACAGCTCGCCAGTGCTGTCGAGGAGATGAGAACGAACACAAAAGAAAGAAACAATAAAATCCAGTATAATAAAAAAGGGATTCTTTTGCCCCCGACAGGCTGGATGAGAGCTACACGGTGAAGGTGGCAGACTTCGGCCTCGCTCGAGACGTTTACGACAAAGAATATTACAGCGTCCACAACAAGAGTGGAGTCAAGCTGCCGGTGAAGTGGATGGCTCTGGAGAGTCTGCAGACGCACAAGTTCACCACCAAGTCAGACGTGGTGAGGGCTCAAAACAACAACAACAACAACAACAACAACAATGTGACGTAAAACAACTTGATGAAAGTGTGCTTAAAGTGGACGACAGCAGCAGGACGAGAGTGGGAGTGAAATGTTCTGGTTCTTCCGTGTAGTGGTCCTTTGGCGTGTTGCTGTGGGAACTGATGACCCGCGGGGCGCCGCCGTATTCGGATGTGAACTCCTTCGACATCACCGTGTTCCTGCTGCAGGGGAGGAGGCTGCTGCAGCCCGAGTTCTGCCCCGACGCCCTGTGAGTGTACTCACACACACACACACTCTTACACACACACAGACACACACTTATATCTGTACCAGGGGGCGCCAACAAGGAGCGTCTAAAAAATATATATATATAAGTCACTTTATTTAAAACTTCCATCCAGTCAAATTTACAGATACTCCAAACGCCTTCTGACACATACTGACCACCAGGGGGCGACTCCTCTGTATATGCTTCATGTGTTAAAGCTGCATTCTCTCTCCTGACCACAAGGGGGCGACTCCTCTGTCTATGCTTCATGTGTTAAAGCTGCATTCTCTCTCCTGACCACCAGGGGGCGACTCCTCTGTCTATGCTTCATGTGTTAAAGCTGCATTCTCTCTCCTGACCACCAGGGGGCGACTCCTCTGTCTATGCTTCATGTGTTAAAGCTGCATTCTCTCTACTGAGTGAAAATATCCATGCAGCCCAATAAAAGGACAACAAATATAACATTTTCATGAGGATATGGAAGCTGGAATTTTTCTATCTTTTGTAAATGACAAATGTAAATTGGTAAAAACACAACAATCCCTTCGCCTATGGTGTCATTTAAATAGCGGCGATGACTGCGGCAGAAAACGTTATTAAACCGCCACGAAAGCAAGACAAAAGTTATTTTGAGATGTACGACTCGGCGCTGTGAGAAGCTCTCAACACTTCAATCGTCAAATCGTCTCTCAGAGGGCAAAAAGGGACCCCTGATATATACATACGAGTACTCACCTGTCATCGGCCTCCTCCAGCAAAGGGCCACGCCTCGTTCGGTGTGAGTGATGTGCGCTGTGGAGCTGCACTTAAACAGGAGGGAGGAAAAAGGGCATCAGGGGGGGGAATCGGTGGAGGTGAAAGAAAGAGCAGAATAAGCGATTGGAGTCATAAATAAAAACCACTCGAGTCGAGAGCATCCGTCATCCCCCCCTTTAGCGCCGGTCTGAAAACACGCCGGCGGTCGCAAGTTCACGGTTTAAAAATCGCATTTTTTAAAATTTTGTCTCTCTTTCGTCTCTTTTAACTCATTGTTATAAAAGAGGTGAAACAGGAGGAGGAGGAGGAGCGACATTCCTTTAAATCAACGTAGTTGGACGGTCGCCGCGGCGGCCATTTTGAACTCTTCCGTTCAAACTAAACCCGACTCGCGGCTCATTGAGTAACGACTACGACCAGCAGTGGGAACACAGTAGCGAGCAGAGTGAACGAGTAAAATGCAACGAATGAATGCTTCATTCGCTCTCTCTCTCTCTCACCAATGTAGCGTTAGAGCATGGTGGAGTTAGACGGATGGCTAGCTAGCTAGCTTGCCTGCTAGCCATCCGCTCGCTCACGTAACAACAATCTTGGCTCAAAGTGTGATCACGAGGGCCACTGTAGTGTAGAGGGGGGGTTCAGGTGAGGGAGGCAGAGGCCCAAAGGTCACGGGCTGTAAGTTAAACAGAAACATCAGCGAGGGGGGGTGGGGGGGGGGCAAACATTCCCACAATCCTTCACTCTTGGTGATAGCAGCCGCTGGCAGATGCCTCGGACGTGTGGTAACGGGGCCATTCTTCTTCATCTTTAACAATGAAGACGGTGGCTCTGAGAGGGGGGGGGGGGAATATACTAACGGCCATATCACAGACGTCAGAAAGAGTTCTTTGAGACACGTTGAAATAGTAAAGAACATTTCACTTCACATGAGAGGGGGGAATAACTAACGGGCATGTTTGTGGACCACCGTGGGGTGAAATGATCCATTAATATCTATTGCAGCATTTTCAGAATGAATTTAAACTGATTTAAAGAGAAACAAAACGTCAAAAGTAAAATAGCAAATAGGAAAAAGTGTGACCAATCAGAGCAGAGCGGGTTCTTAAAGAGACAGGCGCTGAAACGGAGCGTTTCAAAAGGAGCATGTTACGTAATCTTTAATTTCTAGCTTATCGGTGAACATTTGTTGTTGATTGTTTAGTCAAATAAAATCACATTTGAGAAGCTGGTGTTAAACAACGACTCCCCTCGTCTCCCCTCCAGCTACACCGTGATGATCGAGTGCTGGCACCCGAAGCCGGAGCGGCGGCCCTCCTTCTCCGAGCTGGTGACGCGCATCTCCTCCATCTTCTCCAGCTTCAGCGGGGAGCACTACGTCCTGCTCAACACCACCTACGTCAACATCGAGAAGATGAGCCCTTACCCCTCCCTCCTCACCTCCTCCACCAACACCACCCGCACCGCTTCCACCTCCTCGTCTTCCTCGTCCGTCCCCTCCACGTCCCCGCCGACCCAGACCGCCTTCTTTTACAACGCGGAACGGGACTGCTGCACCTGAGAGGGGGGGCGGGGGGGGGGGGGGGGGAGGCAAAGACTCATGAGCAAAGAAGGAAGCGGTGAGGTGATAAAGAACTACTGTAATGTACTTATGCCAAAACACTGGACACTGTATGCTGAGGAAAAACACGTTCTGACCGTTCGCCCAATACATAGATCGTCTGACCTTTGACCTGAACCGACTTGGGCCCGCCACAAACAATAGGGTCGACCTTATCGACCTTTTCTGACCTTTCCTTGACCCCTCCCCCCTCCCCATCCAAGGGGAGCGTGAGGTCAGCCGTCCCAGCGGTGATTACGCAACGCTATAAAAAAAAGACAGAAGCACGAGTCATCAAAAAGAGAAAGAGATCTCATGGACCCCCCCACGGGGAGAGGATCCACTTCCTGCTTCTGGTCCTCTCTGGGTGGCTTCGATACGCAGGATGTGGGCTCGGATCCCTTTTTCTTATCTTTCTTTCCTGTAATGCGAATGTTTGACTGATGGCCTCCTCCCGACCAGCCATGTGCAGGTTGACAGGTGAAGGGCAGCGGAGGTGTGAGGAGGCCCAAAACAACCTGCTGCCCGTGTGCAGTTCACTGGATGCTTTGTTTTGTGTAATTTTTAACCCCCCAGAAGGGTCAGAAGCATCTTTTGTTTTTTTTATTTTGTACATTTTTTGTTTTTAATGAAACGTCCCATCATGTCAACATGCACACACACACACACACACACACGTGTTAGTTTTTTTTTTTGGAAGGTTTGAGGTTGTTTTTTTTAAACTCGTGTTTGGTTCTGTTCACCTTTAACATTTCAATTAATTAAATATGAATTAAAATTCCAAACAAAGAGCTGGTCGTCCACTAACGGCTCAATGTTGAACCCTTTACCTCCGTGTGGCTCTCAGCTGTATATCACTGTATGTTTATGGCGACGAAATATTGTTCATGTACCAGTGTGTTTATGCAAAATGTTAAGCTTCATTTATGTTGCACTTTTTTGCCGACCGTATTTTTTTTACATTTCTTTTTAAAGCGTGCTGTACAGTTTTTTCTTTCTCCGTTCCGGGGCGGCCATTGACTTCCATTCATTTCTGTGCGATATGAAAATCTTCATCTCAGTCGTCATCTAGTCTACGAGTAGGTTTGGTCAATAATATGTAAACATAAAAAAAAAAAAACATAAGACACAAAATAAATGAAAAACACTTTAATTTTCAGTCTCACAACTTTTACACAAACAAATGACATTAGCAAAACAACACAGAAATGTATTTTAAATGTTTACGGCAGTATATCATAACGTCATGTAGAAATGTGCCAATTGATCATCTCGATTGTATATAATTGTATATAAATTGTATAAAAAGTATGTAGTAATCTAACTACTGATGTCCTAGATATGAGTCTCTACAGATATCAGCGTATTGATTCCACGCTAGAGGTGTTGTGATGTTCCGGTATTGACAATAACTGGGATATTAAATGTTTTCTTAAATTTCATGTTAATAATGCACGTGATGACATCATGCCCATAATCTCCACCTCCCTAAACTCGTATTTTGAGTGTAATTATTTTTGCCGAAAAAGTGACAAAACGTAAAATCTTTTGACTAATAGCATTTTATATATATATATATATATATATATACAATTTTATTTTTTTTCTGTGCCTTTAGCAATAATATTGTTCTTGTGAATTCTTTTGGCCGGGATAGTCGTGTTATTGTGACAGCCCTGTTCCACACTGTTCCAAAAGAAGTGACGCCTACGTTTCCCACAATGCAACAGTGACATCGCCTGAGGCATTTAATCAGATTTTCTTGTTATTTCCGGCCCCCGAAAAATATAAACATATAGAAAAGTGAAAAGTGACGCGCAACACAAGGTTTTTCATATTCCAACGGAAATGAATGTAAACTGATGGCTGCTTCGAACACACACGTTTAAATCACGATTTAAATGTTTCGCATTTGTGTTGCAAAATGTGCCAAAACTTGCAAAAAAAAAATCTCCGCTGAGGTCAAAGTTCAGCGGATTATGTTTTTTTTCTTTTTTTTCTTCTGAATGGCTGCTGATGCGACCATTGACAGGACAGGTATGAATGTTTTGCTATGACAAGAGAAATCGCTGTACTATATATTTTTGTATCGACGACGAGCCAAATCAATCATCACTGCCGTCTTGTAACCGTAGCGACGGGATCTGTGAGGGTTCGGGCGTCTCGCTGAACGAACCGGAGCCACCCGCACGATGCCCAGAGAGTCCCTTTGATCATGTGACTCGTGACACTGTATGTTCTGTGTGTGTGTGTGTGTATGATTCTGTTGTACATATATAAGAAATCCTGAAGGTACATGTTCCTGTGTAATGTCAGTGTAATAAAGCTTTATAAAGCTTTATAATGTCACATCTTTTTCCTTTTCTTGTCCACGCACTGGTTGGCCGGTGACCTCTGACCCCTTCACCTGTCGCTCCTCTTTCTCCCTTTTGAGCCCCGGTCTAGACCTCCCTCCCTCCCTCCCTCCAGTCGTCATAGAAACCCCCCATTCAGACATGTACTTTTTATAACAACAATAGTGTTGCTGCTAAAAGAAAGAACCGTATAAAAACACAATTGATGAAGTGAATGCAACGTGAGTAACCTCCACTCCCTGTTCCTAATCCCCCCCCCCCCCACCCCCATGTTCTCTACCTGTGTCAGCGTGTGTGTGTGTGTGTGTGTGTTGCAACAAACACGGCCACACGCGCGCCTCGAAGGGGGAAGTTAAACGGGGATGGTGCAGGTTTTTCTTTTGTTCGGGGAGTCATCAGGTGATTCAGCAGCATCGGTATGCACGCACACACACGCACACACACACACACACACACACATCTTGCTCATTGATGGAGAACAGTTTAAATTCAGTAAGTTAACGATTGATTTGGACGGGTGCAGGTTTGTTACGCCGCTTTGAGCTTCCACTCCTTACATTCATTTATATTCTATTTGATTCAAACCGTTAAAAGAAGTCAAAAGTGGAAACAATCCCGACTTTTAGACGCCATAACGGGTCAAACTCCCAAACACATTGGATCCTCCATTTTCCCATGATGCAACTCTCTCTATCTTCTTTAGTTTTTTTGCGACTTCTCCGTCATGAAGTCGTTTGAATTGATCCGGCGATGCAGAACAATGAAACACGGGAGAGCTGCTGCAGCTGTTCTCACCCCTGATGAGTGAACAGATCTCAATGCGTGACATCGGGGTGGACTTCCCCTTTAAATAGTAAAACACTGGACCGGCCACATCGATAAAGAAGCTTCTTAAGCATGAATTAATCATTAACAACAACCCAGTGTCCCAATCTTAAAGAACACCGTGGTGATTATATTCTGATGTGAATTGATGTCCTCTGTGATGAAGGAACATGCCGTCTTAACAGACACTTTTCAAGCCAACGGGGGAGGGGAGGAGGGGGGTACCTGAAATATCTTGGGTGAGTATATTTGTAACACACACACACACACACACACACAGCCTTATCCTCCTGATAAAGCTTTTTGACCTGAGTCAACTCACGCTCATTAAACCCTTAATGAGTTTTGGCCTCGATGAGGAACCGGGGAGGTGGATGGTACCGGGTGGTGTAGTATGCCCACCACCCCAAACACACACATTCCTTGGATACCTCGACCCATCACGTATGTCATGCTTTAGCTCGACTCCATCGGGGTTTGAAGGGTTCTCGCCACAGCAGAGGGTTCTGGGGTCGTTGGCGCCCCCCACTGGTTGTGCGTTGCGGCTGCACCTTGAGGGGACTCTTCATCCAGAGTGGAGGTGCTGGACATGAAAGAGACGTACTTTAACTTTGAAGCGCCGCAGTGACTCATGCTGCTCTTCTCCGTTATAAAAGATCACAATTAGTGCTCGACTACGATGATGAGTGAGCTCATAAAACGACGAGGAGCGTATTACAGAGAGGTTTGTTTATGTTGTGTTTACGGGGCACAGTTCAGAGTGCTGTACAGGTGCATGGAAATGTTCTAAACACGAGACGTTAAGGAACGATTACTATTTTTATAATAACAAACTGCAACAGTCAGCAGAAGAAGAGTTCTGATTTGTTATTTTGCTCCGAGGATCTGAGGATTGTAGAACTTTCTCTGCTTTTCTAAAAGTCCATCTCCATCTGCATCATTCACATGAACAGCAAAAGGATTCAATAGACACGAGAGGACCGTTCCCTATAATAATAATAATAAACTGCACCAGAAGAAACAAGAGCAACACAATAAACACGGTAATGAAGAAGTGGTTGTAAATCTAATCCCTCCGACGGGGACAGACAGCAAACAAGATAATGTCTGACATCCACAGAAGCCGTAGTAATTATGATTAATGACATGATTAAATCAACAACTCTATTCATTAAAAACACAGGCATGGTGAGCAGGGCTGCCCTTTGGAAACCATTTCTATCCAACTGAAGCGCACAGTGACACACAGCGTGGTACAATACAACGAAAGCTTCAGTGACGCAGGAGAGGTTTAGAGTCTGACGGTTTGTGCTTCAACCTATTTATGAACAAGTCAATGGACGCCCTCTTGGATGCCTCTGAAAGGGAGAAAATATGAATAAGTGCCATACAGGCAGAGGAGGTTCTGCACCCTCGTGTCCCAACGCATGCAGCAAAGAACAAAAATAGGCCAACAAAAAAAATGATAGAGATGCAAAACTGCTACAAAGAGAGATAAAGCAAATCAACGACTGCGAAAACGTGGCAAAGCAACCACAAAGAGTCACAAAGCAACTACAAAGAGTCGCAAAGCAACTACAAAGAGACGCAAAGCAACCACAAAGAGGCACAAAGCAACCACAAAGAGTCACAAAGCAACTACAAAGAGTCACAAAGCAACTACAAAGAGTCACAAAGCAACCACAAAGAGTCGCAAAGCAACCACAAAGAGTCGCAAAGCAACTACAAAGAGACACAAAGCAACCACAAAGAGTCACAAAGCAACTACAAAGAGGCACAAAGCAACTATAAAGAGTCCCAAAGCAACTACAATTAACGTCAATCATAACGTAAGAGAAGAACCACCAAGCAGGCCAACGCCAACGGCATCGAGTTCTGTTAAAACACAACATGATTTCTGTATTCCCCTCACGATGAATCATGTGTGTGTGTGTGTGTGTGTGTGAGAACGAGGCCTTAAAACCCCATAATTGAACATGGTGCGATCCCCACGGGCTGAAGATGTTCAATCTCCTCCGAGCTCAGCGGGTCTTAGAGCGTGACCTTTGGGGATGAGCTGGAGAGAAAGTTTGCAATAAAACGTGAGAGGAGACACGTTTAGTATCTGACTCGTTTTAAAAGGTGAGAGGAGACACGTATCACGTTTAGTATCTGACTCGTTCTAAAAGGTGAGAGGAGACACGTAACACGTTTAGTATCTGACTCGTTCTAAAAGGTGAGAGGAGACACGTGACACGTTTAGTATCTGACTCGTTCTAAAAGGTGAGAGGAGACACGTAACACGTTTAGTATCTGACTCATTCTAAAAGGTGAGAGGAGACACGTGACACGTTTAGTATCTGACTCGTTCTAAAAGGTGAGAGGAGACACGTTTAGTATCTGACTCGTTCTAAAAGGTGAGGAGACACGTAACACGTTTAGTATCTGACTCGTTCTAAAAGGTGAGAGGAGACACGTAACACGTTTAGTATCTGACTCGTTCTAAAAGGTGAGAGGAGACACGTAACACGTGGAGTGTCTGACTCGTTCTAAAAGGTGAGAGGAGACACGTAACACGTTTAGTATCTGACTCGTTCTAAAAGGTGAGAGGAGACACGTAACACGTGGAGTATCTGACTCGTTCTAAAAGGTGAGGAGACACGTAACATGTTTATATCTGACTCGTTCTAAAAGGTGAGAGGAGACACCTTTAGTATCTGACTCGTTCTAAAAGGTGAGAGGAGACACGAGACACGTTTAGTATCTGACTCGTTCTAAAAGGTGAGGAAACACGTAACACGTTTAGTATCTGACTCGTTCTAAAAGGTGAGAGGAGACACGTTTAGTATCTGACTCGTTCTAAAAGGTGAGGAGACACGTAACATGTTTATATCTGACTCGTTCTAAAAGGTGAGAGGAGACACGTGACACGTTTAGTATCTGACTCGTTCTAAAAGGTGAGAGGAGACACGTGACACGTTTAGTATCTGACTCGTTCTAAAAGGTGAGAGGAGACACGTGACACGTTTAGTATCTGACTCGTTCTAAAAGGTGAGGAGACACGTAACATGTTTATATCTGACTCGTTCTAAAAGGTGAGAGGAGACACGTGACACGTTTAGTATCTGACTCGTTCTAAAAGGTGAGAGGAGACACGTAACACGTTTAGTATCTGACTCGTTCTAAAAGGTGAGAGGAGACACGTAACACGTTTAGTATCTGACTCATTCTAAAAGGTGAGAGGAGACACGTGACACGTTTAGTATCTGACTCGTTCTAAAAGGTGAGAGGAGACACGTGACACGTTTAGTATCTGACTCGTTCTAAAAGGTGAGAGGAGACACGTAACACGTTTAGTATCTGACTCATTCTAAAAGGTGAGAGGAGACACGTAACACGTTTAGTATCTGACTCGTTCTAAAAGGTGAGAGGAGACACGTAACACGTTTAGTATCTGACTCGTTCTAAAAGGTGAGGAGACACGTAACACGTTTAGTATCTGACTCGTTCTAAAAGGTGAGGAGACACGTAACACGTTTAGTATCTGACTCGTTCTAAAAGGTGAGAGGAGACACGTTTAGTATCTGACTCGTTCTAAAAGGTGAGAGGAGACACGTAACACGTTTAGTATCTGACTCGTTCTAAAAGGTGAGAGGAGACACGTAACACGTTTAGTATCTGACTCGTTCTAAAAGGTGAGAGGAGACACGTAACACGTGGAGTATCTGACTCGTTCTAAAAGGTGAGAGGAGACACGTAACACGTTTAGTATCTGACTCGTTCTAAAAGGTGAGAGGAGACACGTAACACGTGGAGTATCTGACTCGTTCTAAAAGGTGAGAGGAGACACGTAACACGTTTAGTATCTGACTCGTTCTAAAAGGTGAGAGGAGACACGTAACACGTTTAGTATCTGACTCGTTCTAAAAGGTGAGGAGACACGTGACACGTTTAGTATCTGACTCGTTCTAAAAGGTGAGGAGACACGTAACACGTTTAGTATCTGACTCGTTCTAAAAGGTGAGAGGAGACACGTTTAGTATCTGACTCGTTCTAAAAGGTGAGAGGAGACACGTAACACGTTTAGTATCTGACTCGTTCTAAAAGGTGAGAGGAGACACGTAACACGTTTAGTATCTGACTCGTTCTAAAAGGTGAGAGGAGACACGTAACACGTGGAGTATCTGACTCGTTCTAAAAGGTGAGAGGAGACACGTAACACGTTTAGTATCTGACTCGTTCTAAAAGGTGAGAGGAGACACGTAACACGTGGAGTATCTGACTCGTTCTAAAAGGTGAGAGGAGACACGTAACACGTTTAGTATCTGACTCGTTCTAAAAGGTGAGAGGAGACACGTAACACGTTTAGTATCTGACTCGTTCTAAAAGGTGAGGAGACACGTGACACGTTTAGTATCTGACTCGTTCTAATGTCACGTGTGACTCCGTCACTGTGAGCTAATCACTCAACATAGTCCAGACTGTTTGCTGTGCTGGCTCCTCATTGGTGGAACGAGCTCCCCACTGACCTCAGGACAGCAGAAAGTCTCTACATCTTCCACCGGAAACTAAAAACACATCTTGAATAAAAACAGATTAGCACTTCAGTGGCACTTGAATGGCACTTACTTATGGTATAACTAACGGTATTACTTACCTATAGTATTACTTATGGTATTACCTATAGTATTATTTATGGTTTTACTTGTGGTATTACCTATAGTATTATTTATGGTATTACCTATAGTATTACTTATGATATTACCTATAGTATTATTTATGGTATACCATATGGTATTACCTATAGTATTACTTATGGTATTACCTATAGTATTATTAATGGTATTACCTATAGTATTATTTATGGTATACCATATGGTATTACCTATAGTATTACTTATGGTATTACCTATAGTATTATTAATGGTATTACTTATGGTATTACCTATAGTATTACTTATGGCATTACCTATAGTATTATTTATGGTATTACCTATGGTATTATTTATGGTTTTACTTGTGGTATTACCTATAGTATTATTTATGGTATTACCTATAGTATTACTTATGGTATTACCTATAGTATTATTTATGGTATAACCTATAGTATTACTTATGGTATTACCTATAGTATTATTTATGGTATTACCTATAGTATTATTTATGGTTTTACTTATGGTATTACCTATAGTATTATTTATGGTTTTACTTATGGTATTACCTATAGTATTACTTATGGTATTACTTACGGCATTACCTATAGTATTACTTATGGTATTACCTATAGTATTATTTATGGTATAACATATGGTATTACCTATAGTATTATTTATGGTATAACATATGGTATTACCTATAGTATTACTTATGGTATTACCTATAGTATTATTTATGGTATAACATATGGTATTACCTATAGTATTATTTATGGTATAACATATGGTATTACCTATAGTATTACTTATGGTATTACCTATAGTATTATTTATGGTATAACATATGGTATTACCTATAGTATTATTTATGGTTTTACTTATGGTATTACCTATAGTATTATTTATGGTTTTACTTATGGTATTACCTATAGTATTACTTATGGTAGTACCTATAGTATTACTTATGGTATTACCTATAGTATTATTTATGGTATTACTTACGGCATTACCTATAGTATTATTTATGGTATTACCTATGGTATTTTATAGTTTGGCTTTCTTGAAGAAATGTTACTTTCTTGAATCTTGTTCTGAGTTTGTACTCGTGGTTGAATGAACTTATTGTAAGTCGCTTTAATATGTAATGAGCCGGTTCACCCACATTAAGTAAAACAACAACATACAATCTTTATCTCGAGAATACACATAGATATTTAGACAGAAGGTATTGCAGAGTCTGAAATGAGCCATCAGAATAATTGAATAAGACTTTTTGAACTATAATAAAACTGATGAGATTAAAAACATAATGATATAATTTAGAGACGGTTCCCTCTGTTTTCCAGCGGTGTCACACCTCAAGATGAATATATATTTAAATCTAAACAGCAGCAGCAGCTGTTTTTAATCTAAAAAGGTAACCTTTAGATGTTTTTGGCCACTTGTAGAGCTTTGGACCAAAGTTTTCAGTTGGTGAAAATGACCAACGACAGGAAGCAAGAGTATTCCTATTTATTTGTTTTACCTGTATTTTAGCTATTCTTATTTATTTATTTTTAGCTTAATTATTAGTTTTAATTATGTTAAGTGTCTTTGAGTATTATGAAAAGCGCTATATAAATTAAATGCATTATTATTATTATTATTATTATTAAACAATGCACAATAAAAATGTTTAAAATGATTAATGTTATGAAATCGTTTTTTGAGGTTAACGACATATGCTGGTTCTGTAATAAATGATTATATTGTACACATTACATCACATTATGAAATCAACATGTCGTTCTAAACATTTTAGTTGTTAAACTAAAATGTTAGCAACAGCAGCAATAACAGCTTTAGGTCAAACAAAAGAACCCAAAACACTTCCAGGATGTGTATCTAATTCAATAAATAAAACATATTCAATAAATAAAACACAAGTCACACTGAACATTCCTGACGGGAGCTTTGCGTTTCAAACCAGCGATGCTAAGCGCCAAGCTAACGGGAAGCTAAATGATGGGCCAGCTGCCTCACATTACCTTGCCGTATGGCACAATGGCACACAAATCACAACAGGAAGTAACCTGGCCTAACCCGATATGTATGTGGGTCGGCTCCTTAATCTAAGATAATACAAATCAGAAAGACAACACACTCTGAAACGGTCCCAAAATGTTCCTAAACTTGAACAATGATGACATGAAAACTGTGCTAGCTATGAAAATGCCCATTTAGCCGAATAAAGTCCAGAGTTTTGTTAACGTTGGAAACTTTAAATAATTTTTCTACGTTAAAGTATGGCGAATCCCCGTGGGCCCAAAGTTGAGTGTGCACAGCACCCTGTTGTATCCAAGAAGATGAAATGCATCATGGGATTCCCTGATGACATCACTAGCAGTGACAGAGTTCTACACCAAAGACCGAATCAGAGGCAGGCTTCGACTCATTGAATATAAGCCTTTAAATAACCAACTGCCAGGGAAATATTCCACCTTTTGGATCTACATTTTCATTACTACTGCAAGACTTTACTTTTACCAATGAATCTCGTGGATATAAAAAACAACCTGGGAAACCAGATTGCCAGTCCTCAGGAGCATTCAGAACGTCGCTCAGAAGAGATCGATCTGAAAACCACTCTGAATTGTGCCAACGAGGAGATCCAAAGTCTGACGAAGAAGCTCAGCAACGTGGAGAAATTTCAGAGAGGATCTGAGATTGAAATATAAATACTGTGAACATTCTGAAAGTCGCAGAGAAACGAACCATCTGGAGAAGACTCAAGAGGTCTCTGAAAAGAGATTAAAGCACCTAAAGTGGCTGCAAGAGAGTGAGTCAGAACTCGCCCACCTTCTCCAACATCAGGTGCGCCTCAGCAACCGTGACCGCAACAAAATGGTTGTAAAGTACGAGGCAGAGAAACAGGAACTCACTGAGTCAAACCGTGATCTCTGCAAGGAGAAAGAAGAGTCTCTGAGACATACACACAACCAGCTGTTAAGGGAGGAGTCTCTGAGACTTAGAGAAACACAAGACCAGCTGTTAAGGGAGAAAGAGGATTTGTCTCTGAGACTTAGAGACACAAGACCTGTTAAGGGAGAAAGAGGAGTCTCTGAGACTTAGAGAGAAACAAGACCTGTTAAGGGAGAAAGAGGAGTCTCTGAGACTTAGAGAGACACAAGACCTGTTAAGGGAGAAAGAGGAGTCTCTGAGACTTAGAGAGACACAAGACCTGATAAGGGAGAAAGATGATTGTCTCTTAGACTTAGAGAGACACAAAACCAGCTGTTAAGGGAGAAAGAGGATTGTCTCTGAGACTTAGAGAGACACAAAAACAACTGTGAGGAGAAAGAGGATTGTCTCTGAGACTTAGAGAGACACAAAACCAGCTGTTTAGGGAGAAAGAGGATTTGTCTCTGAAACTTAGAGAGACACAAGACCTGTTAAGGGAGAAAGAGGATTTGTCTCTGAGACTTAGAGAGACACAAAAACAACTGTGAGGAGAAAGCTGCGAGGCTGCAGAATGTTGAGGCCCTGGAGGCTAAAATCAACACTCGGTTAGACGAGGCAGCCAAAGACCAGGACCTGAAGCAACAGGACTTAACACACCTTCAGGCTCAGCACCAGGCAGAGGTTAAAGAGTTGGAGGATAAAATTGTGCTGCTCAACCAAGTTAATGCGGATCTCCTTTCAAAGTGCATAGACACGAACAATGAGTGGCAGATAAAATACGACGATCTGGTCAACAGACACAAGGAGAAGCTGAACAAGACCATATGGGCCACTTCAAAATCTTACCAGAATAGCCAGAAAGTTCTAGATGATAACTTTAAGAACGAGCTGCGGACAAATTGTGACTTGCAGAATAAACTTCAAGAGATGACAGTCGAACGCAAGCTCCTGGAGGACATCTGTCTCAAATTAAAAAAGGAGCTTAGGGGCGTCTTTGGCCCGAGGATGCATGAAAGAGAGGTTGAGTTGGAAAAGATGAAGAGGAAAATGCACAAGACAGGTTTCTTCGGCACGACGTTCCGTAGGACTACACACAAGGGTGTTGCCTCACCCTTCCCCTTTAGTAGGACGAGGCATCTTGACGATGAGGAGGATGAAGGACTCTTCAGCTAAGGTTGATCTTCAATAACACCTATCTTCCTCTTCCCCTTTCAAAAACACACAGAGCTACACAGTGGTAAATGATTAGCACTGTGTATCGGCAACATTCACTTTAAGCTATTGGAAACCCTAAATGATCATTCGCCAAAAGCGGATACAAATTATAACAAAACACAGAAGTCTGTTTGTTAATGATCATAATAATATAAATATAGTATTTGAACCTGCTGTTTTTTTTCTTTTAACTGAGGAAATCGAGGCACGTGACACGTTTAGTATCTGACTCGTTCTAAAAGGTGAGAGGAGACACGTGACACGTGGCGTATCTGACTGGTTGTAAAAGGAGAGAGGAGACACATAACGTGGAGTATCTGACTCGTTCTAATGCTGCGTTCACACCAAACGCATCACGAATATTCGCAACGCTTTACTCGCGTGAGTTTAGTCACCCGACACCGGATTCCATGCAAAGTCAATGCACAGACGCGTTAGACGCGAAAAGGGGCCGTGGCTTGTCTCCGTAAAAAGTTATAACTTCCGCCCTCCACGATGAAATAAATAACCACTATTTCTACTCTATACTTGTTCTGGAAATACCAGAAAACGTCAGAACATCAGACGCCCTCGTATTTGGGTTCATAACATCACCCGTCGCCGCACACAGCTCGGTGAATTTCACCGTCTTCTCCAGGAACTGCGTCTGGATGACTGCCGCTTCCAGCGCTACTTCAGGCTAACCTGTAGTTGTATTAAAGAGCTCGGGGTGTCCGCAAACCGCTACGATGTCCTCCATTTTTTTCTGATTCAACAAGTGACGGGCGGAGCATCTCAACGCTGATTGGCTTTTTCTCAGGGGCGAATTTTTCTCGAAAGTTGAAATATTTAATATCTGGTGAAAAATTCGCGACGCGCGATTCACGTCTAAAGGCGTCTAAACGCAAAAAAGTTTGGTGTGAACACACCATTAAAGGAGAGGAGACACGTGGAGTATCTGACTGGTTGTAAAAGGAGAGAGGAGACACGTGACACGTTTATATCTGACTCGTTCTAAAAGGTGAGGAGACACATGACACGTTTATATCTGACTCGTTCTAAAAGGTGAGGAGACACGTGACACGTTTATATCTGACTCGTTCTAAAAGGTGAAGAGACACGTGACACGTTTATATCCGACTCGTCTTAAAAGGAAAGAGGACACACGTGGAGTATCTGACTAGTTCTAAAAGGTGAGAGGAGACACGTGACACGTTTATATCCGACTCGTCTTAAAAGGAAAGAGGACACACGTGGAGTATCTGACTAGTTCTAAAAGGTGAGGAGACACGTGACACGTTTATATCTGACTCGTTCTAAAAGGTGAGGAGACACGTGACACGTTTATATCCGACTCGTCTTAAAAGGAAAGAGGACACACGTGGAGTATCTGACTCGTTGTAAAAGGAGAGAGGAGACACGTAGAGTATCCGACTCCTTGTAAAAGGAGAGAGGAGACACGTAGAGTATCTGACTCGTCTTAAAAGGAAAGAGGACACACGTCTGTTTGTTAATGATCATAATAATATAAATATAGTGTTTGAACCTGCTGTTTTTTTTCTTTTAACTGAGGAAATCGAGGCACGTGAAACGTTTAGTATCTGACTCGTTCTAAAAGGTGAGAGGAGACACGTGACACGTTTATATCTGACTCGTTCTAAAAGGAGAGAGGAGACACGTAGAGTATCCGACTCGTTGTAAAAGGAGAGAGGAGACACGTAGAGTATCCGACTCCTTGTAAAAGGAGAGAGGAGACACGTAGAGTATCTGACTCGTCTTAAAAGGAAAGAGGACACACGTAGAGTATCCGACTCGTTGTAAAAGGAGAGGAGACACATAGAGTATCCGACTCGTTGTAAAAGGAGAGAGGAGACACTTGAGTATCTGACTTGTTTCGAGCCGGTGAGGTTTGTAGCCTCCTCACCAGAATAATCGCTGTGAAAGGGGCCGATAATCAGGACTGGGAGGGCTGGCGTGCCGAGGAATTCCAGGGGAGTGTGATCACGGCCAGACCGGCGTTGAAAGCCCATATCTGTGGTCTAGTGGGGCACCACAAGCCCCACAAGGCCACGTGGAGGCGGTGGAGGTGGATGTGGGTCTTTTTTATCAGCAAGAAAGAAGTTAAACTTCTTTTATACACACACACACCACACACACAACAAATCAAACCAATAAAATGCAAATAAATAAATATGTTCTTGTCAAACAAGCTCCATTAGTCTATTTTGATGCTTTTTATTTACTTTCAGCACAAGTAAACATTTTTTTTTAAATATTGATATCTCTTGTCGGGTGTGTTTGCATCTCCGAGTCTGTCCATTGTTCACCTTGCATCCTGATGCTGATATTTTGGGGTGTTCCTTCAATCAAACCTGCTGGTGGATCACATCCTCTGGGGATCATGAATGTCCTCACACATCTCCATGACTTTTAACCCATTGCTAGCCCCACCCTGACTCCCCCCCCCCCCCCCCGCAAGCTGCTTTTCCACGAGGCCTCTATTGAACCGGCACAAAGCAGACTCCACCAGATACCATCAGGAGGTGTGGACATGCCATATCACCCCCCCCCCCCCCCCCCCCTGTGGCGCCGCCTCCCTCGCCCCTTCATGCGCTGCCAAGGAGACATTTCTCACACTGATACTCATGGAGGAGACGGACGCCATCACTCAGCGCAGGCGCAGCCAAATAATGATACTGGCTCACAGAAAAAGGTTCTGCGCTTTGTCCTTCTGCATCTCCAACGCCTCAAAGGTTGATCATTGTCCAGAGAGGGAGCGGTGTAATGAGTATCCGAGGTGACTCAGCGGGGGGGGAGTCACCGAGCGAGGAACCCGGGAGCTCTCAAGGCTCCTTCTTTGGTCCCTGGAGGTGATGAGCGGCACCAGTGGCGACTCAATGGCCATTCAAGTGTGTGTGTGTGTGTGTGTGTGTGTGTGTGTGTGTGTGATACAGACTCTATGATAAGTATGATCACAGTGTTGGCGGGAGAGGGAGGAGGGCGTGTCCAGAAAAACCGGAGCACCCCTGTTGGCTGCTGGGCCGGCGGCCATGTTGAGAGCCGGGTGGAACCAATCGACATGCTCTGAAATTTGTATTGTAGAAAGTTACCTGCTTGTTTTTAGGCTTTATAGTCTCCCATAACGTAACTAAGGAGGCTATAATATTTCCATTTTTACCCAACTTCATAATTCTATTTGACCGCATTACTTTTATTTAAAAAACGTTTACCTGTAATTGAGTATTTTATTCATGTGGTACGACACAGTTTTACCTGCAAAGGGTCTAAAAGGTTCCTCCGTGAGCGTTTGAACCGGGTTCTAGAGGTTCTGCACACAGAGGAGGTTTTCACACTGCTGGGAACAAGACCAGAGAGAATCCTTTCAACGAGACTCCTCGCTGCTTGAACCTCCTGAACCTCACAATCATCTCGCCATCTGTGAAAATATTTAACAAAACTCTTTCTCTCCGTCTCACAATCCCTCCTTCCCAGCGAGGCTAAACGACCCTTTTTATATTGAGTATTAAATTACCTGCTATCTCTTTCTTTTTTTGTTTTCTTTCACTGGCAGTGTGAAAGGGAATGAGTCACACAGTGAAACTGACCTCATTCCTCTGATGAGCAGAAAAGTATTTTATATCTTTTGAACAAATAGTCCTGGCTCGCCATCTAGTGGTGAGAAGCCTGACGTGCACAATGTGGCAGCATCTCACGTGAAATAAGATTAGTCATTTACAGGATTACAGCAGCAGAGGGTGAAGTGCAGGCGAGAGACAACAAATTAAAAAGTATTATAAATAAGCAATTAAAAACATTATTTAAAAAAACAGTAAAACATTTTTGTAAAGAATCCACAATAATGATGAAGAAGACATATGTATACCTTAAAACATGACATTTTCTTAATGTCTGGAATAAGAATCCTTTCTTTTAATTACTCTAGTCTGTTTCATATATATTATACATATATAAATATATATTATACATATATATTATGTAATATATATATTACATAATATATATGTATAATAATAATATGTATTATATATGTATAATATATATATTATACATATATATTTTTTATTATTTTACATATATACATGCCAAGTGGCATGTGAGCCATGAACATAACAAATAAAGATATTTCCGTGGAAGAGCCTGCATGCTAAGTCAGTGTTGCATTTGACAATAAGAAACTTGATGTTGATATATTTTAATACATTATAGGCACTTTATAGTGCAGGATTGGAAAACAACACAATCTGTAAAGGTTTTAATTCCAAAAGCGAACGTGACCTGTACAATATTTAAATGTTATTAATTTATTAATTTAGATGATCAGAATCATGTGTTTTTTGTTTTGTTTCACATACATGCCTTGGTGTTTTGGTTCATGACAATAAACATATTAAGATCATACAACACGGTGGTATATTGCAAAAGTCATGAAACACAAGAAAACATAAAAAAATATAGAAAACAAACATTAATAAATATATTATTTTACATTAAGAGTAGAACTTTTTGTGCAGGAATGTTGCACAATGCAGAAAAGAAATATACCAAAAGTTCAGTATGTGCAATGTACACAGATGATAATAATAATAATAATGCATTTCATTTATATATAGCTTTATATTACTCAGACACTTTACAAAACATTTATCAACTTAAAAGCTAAATAAATACATAATAATACAAAAGATGTAACAGACTTTATTTATTTATTTATTGATACCCAGAGCTGTACAGTGATTAATTTCCCAGCATATACATTGTACACGCACGAGCACCGCGTGAACTGTCGCCGGCGACGCCGCGCACCGGGCACGCGCCGCTTCGGAGCTGGGAATCCACCCCGCGCGGTGACGTCACGGGGCTCTGACAAGCTGGTGGTGCCGGAAGAAAAGATGGCGGATCATGAGGAGCAGCTATCCGACGAGGAGAAGGTAAGATGCCGATTTAATCGTCGGGACAAACGATAAACGGGAGGCGTGGACCGTTGTCGCTTGACCTGCCGTTACGGCCCGTCTCTCCCGGTGGTGCTTTCTCTCCGTCGTACACCGGGGCTCAGCTTGGAGGACGGGGAGAAAACCCTCCAGGCCTCGGCAGACACCGCTGCTGCTTCTGCTCTTTTATTATTTTTAGCTCCAACTTCCGCTCGTTTGCGAAGCCGAAACGGAGGCTCCTTGTACGGTGCTGGCTCAAAAATAGGAACCGTGTAACCCCATTTTTGTTGTTGTTGTACCGTGTAACACCCACGTCGGCTATGTGTTGTTGTTGTTGTCGTCCCCGGTTTGTTTGCGTGCTTATGGAAGTTCGACTTCGCCAACCCGCCCTCGCCCTTTTTTTTTGGTGTGTGTGTGTGTGTGTGTGTGTGTGTGTGTGTGTGTGTGTGTTCGTGTTCCGCCGCCTTTCCCCTGTCGTTAACACGGCGGATGCGACCACCGGAGAGCCGGTTCGAGCAGCCGTTGGGACCCGATACGCTCGCGCTGCCAACGGCCGTTTAAATGCAATAAGTAACGGTCGCGTTTCACCGTCAAGCTGATGGGAACGTGTGACGTTTCACACTACAGTTGGTTTATAAGCTGTGTTAACGTGTGTTTTATCCCTTTTTATAAAGTTACGCCCCTTGCTACTTCATTGTCTCACTTCCTTAATAAATAATAATTTAAAAAAAAATATATATATATATATATATATATCCTAATAAATGTTGTTTTCTTCCTTTTGGTTTTGACTTTGAGGGATAACAGCTGCTTGAAATAATCCATTTTTGATTTATGTTTTTTTTTACAACTGTCAGTTTGGTTAAATAATATATACAAGTAATTGTGATACTTTAATCGTTACAGTTGTACGGATGTGAATATATTTAATTTATGGCTTTTTAAATGTAATGGCACATCTCCAGTGAGCTCTGGTTGCTTGCTTGCAATGCTTTGTAAATCCTCAAAAGACTAGATGGCAAATAAATACGTGAATAAATAGTAAAAAAGGGAGCCGTGGTCACAACCTCCACCGATGTGGAAGTGACTTAAAGTTGCATTCTCTCTACTGTCCACCAGGGGGCGACTACTCTGGTTGTATAGAAGTCTATGCTTCATGTGTTAAAGCTGCATTCTCTCTCCTGACCACCAGGGGGCGACTACTCTGGTTGTATAGAAGTCTATGCTTCATGTGTTAAAGCTGCATTCTCTCTACTGACCACCAGGAGGCGACTCCTCTGGTTGTATAGAAGTCTATGCTTCATGTGTTAAAGCTGCATTCTCTCCCCTGACCACCAGGAGGCGACTCCTCTGGTTGTATAGAAGTCTATGCTTCATGTGTTAAAGCTGCATTCTCTCTCCTGACAACCAGGCGGCGACTCCTCTGGTTGTATAGAAGTCTATATAAATGACTCTACTTCTCTTGATGTATTCCCTCAGTAAACATTGTAAACATGAGTTTATGGTCTCAATCTCTAGTTTCAAGTCTTCTTCAATACAGCATGATTTTTATTGTTGTATATTTTGGACCATTTCGAGTCAAACAGACCATAACGGTTATGCTTTAGGGCGGGTCTTACTGTGATTGACAGGTCGCTGCTGCTATCAGCCGTATACGGCGTCTTTACGCCACTCATCCACATTCCATACACGCTAACTTCCTTTCATTGGTAGCAAAAAAACAACAAAAAAACATGGTGGCGGTCGTAATTAACGCCGAACTCGAGGCTTCGAACCGTCCGTCCACAAACCAACGGGGTGCCGTCACCACGCCCCACTCATACAGCCCGTGGTGCCGACCTCGCAAGCGCGTTAACGTCACCGTGAACCATTCTGGATAAATGGGAGTCGTGGAGCTGACCTCCTGGTTGCCAGCCCGTGGGTTATGTAATCGTGCAGAGAGCGAGAGAACAAGGCCCGGTTTTATTTGCTTCCGTTACACATCGGAGTCAGAAGTTGTTTCTTTTTTTCTAGAGTCCTTGCAGCTCCAGTGTGACTGCGTCGTGCTTGGCAACGCACAGGCATCAGCTGTTAGCGTAGCATTTTCATTACACAAGGCTGGGCCACCTCCTACTGAACTGTATTAGCTTCACCATTAGCATGTTTTCAGGTGTGTGCTCATGGTGTCGGGCTGTGTGGTTAAAAGCTAGTAACGACTCTAAGTGTTGGTGCTCTTCATCTTTTTAACCGCACTGGTCTCCACATTCGAACCAGACTGTGTGACTTCGTAGATCTGAAACTGAGTGATGGTTGGCGTCGATCGGTGTGGCGCCGAGTGGGTTGCATACATCCTCCGCATGTAAAAAAAAAAGCACCACATTGTCAACGCAAACACTTTTGAAGGCTGTCTCTCCGACGAATTAGCTCGCAGCAATCGGCCATCTGCTCCGGGGCCCTCGGCAGTGTTGAGGAAACCTGCAAAAAGGAGGAAATGAGACACTTTTTTTTTTTTTTTTTTTTTTTCAACTGCATAGCACCAACAGTGGGTGCAATAGTTTCCAGAAATCCGCGAGTCAATTTGAATAACTCTTCTCGTCGCGATGTGTGGCGGACCGGCCAGGGACCGGTGGAGCGGATGAAACCATCAGCCAGAGTGTCCTGGCGCACATCTGGTGGTACTTTCCCCACTTTTGAACGCCCAACTCTGCAAACTTTCTTTAGACTCTGTTTTTCCAGGTCGCCTTTTTATTTATTTATAAATTTTTTTAAAGAAAGTGAACCGCGGATGTTTCCTCCGCTTCGAACACAATCAACAGCTTCGGGGGTTTCGTCTCAGTGAAGCGCTCCCGTGAGAGATCGTGGCTGTCGGAGTCACTTTGCTTTCTCCAGACAACAACAAAAATACCTGAAAGAAGGGGGGTTTAAATGATTAAACATGAGAAGAGTCTCATCTCTGCCAGTCCTTTTTGAGTCCTGATGCCACCAAAGAAAACCGCACAAGGGTAAAGCAGGAAGCTGCTCTTACTCAATGCGTGTCTTACTCAACGTTATGCCAGTCAGGAACCAGAAATATCAAGCAATTATTAACAAGTCAACTTGATTTCTGTATAATTTTCTAATAATGATACATTGATTTTCTAATAATCCGGCACACGACAAAATGATTGACAGAGGAGACAAACCCACCACCCAGATCTATAAGCAAACGGTCTTAGGAAACCCCGTGCTTTGGTTCCCGTTTCACAAAGAGCAGACCTTCCTGCTTTTTGGTGAGAATCCATTTCCTCGTGAAAAGTAAGACGGCACACTTGTTGGCTGAGTTCTGCCCTAAGACGTACAGATGGAGGTTTGGTCACTTGTTTGTGACTCTAGTTTAGATGTTTAAGGGACAAAACCGCAGTCGCAGGACTCGATTTGGTTAAATTCTGTAACCATTTTCAACGAGGGAACAACTGAATGTACAATTTAGATGCACAAATGGCCCCTTTTCTTAAGTTATGTATTTGTTTGGAGATTGATATGAGTAAGGCTGGCGTTGAACGCACCTTAAGAGCAGAGTCCTTTTGCCCTGGACATCTGCCAATTGTCACGCTGGATGACTCCTCTGCCGTTCAGTGGTCGTACATGTTGACTTATTAAACTGTCACAGCAGAAGGTCAGTAGTCTCAATGCAGAGCGCTGACAACACCAAGTGTGAATAATGCACGTGGTCACGAATAACGGTCCACAGCGATTTGGATGTCTTTATGTCAAATATATCAACCTTTTTACGCTATTTACCTTTCGTGATCAAAAACAAATATTTACCTTTCGTAGCACACAAATAAATATATATATATATATATGGCACAGCTGGGTGCTGGTGGGTAAAATGACACTACTTTCTACCGACGCAGCATGAGGAGAAGTCATCGGCTGGCTGAAGGTGACGGGCGTGCACATCTAAAGTGGACGCGGCAGCAGTATTTATGCAGCGCGGCGAGAGTCCGTCCAGGAAGGACGCACGTTCGATTCCTGCTTGTGTGTGTCTAAAATAGTCAGAAATATGCGCGCAGCTTTAAACATGAAATTAAACCCGTTACCAGCATCAAAATATCCACTCGAATATGATGACAAACTGCCAAAAACAAAAGGTGTTCCTCAGGGTACTTTTGTGTACGGTAGCCCCCTTTTTACACGGTTGTGATGACGTGTAATATTTGTGCGTTATTTCTCCGAATGAGGAACACGCACCGCTTCGGCTGTATTTTAATAACGGTCAAAAGAAATCACTAAATACGGAAGCTGTTCGGTTTAATTTCTTAAAAGTTCATGTTGACTGAAACTGGTGGCTGCCTGAAGAGGAAGGAAATAAATACATAAAAAAAAAACTTTTTGATGATTTAGTAGATAACGGGGCTGAAACTTGAGAGACTTGCGTTGTGGCAACACGTTGCTCATATAAATAGCAGAAAAGTGCCCCAGAGCGTCATTACTCTGTATAACACGGTGTCACAATTATTGGAAAAAAACAACAACAAACAAAGTCCTGATCTTCCCTGTCAGGAAACCCCGTTTCATTAAAACGCCTCCGTCTGTGTTCGTGCCCTCGTTTCTTCCATTTAATCTCGCCGCCCCCTCTTTTCGATTAGCAGGGGAACGTTTCTAGTCGGCCTGCGGCGGCCGGTCCTCCTCTGCCATCGCTCTGTGGACTTATTATTCATAAGTTATTGCCCCCCCCCGCACCAATATCCACCATCATCAGACAGGTTTTCCACTAAACTCGGCTCCGTTTGAAGCATTTATTTCTATTTAGGATATTGAAATGGATGCACGCCAGACGAGGGGATAAAACTCAGGGGGGAGATGATGCAGCTTAAAATGCCCGCGGGCCCAAATTTTTTATTGCTTTCAGTTTTACTCCTGCTGTGTTTTTTTTCGGGGGGTGGGGGGTTGTACTGTCATTATATCCACGGCTCTGGATTGGTGGTGATAAGGCGATTCTGATGCCGGGATTAGTCTTGAGTGTGGTTTGGGAACCAGGAAAGGGTGCTCTCCGCCACAGGGGTGGATGGTGTCGGCATAGTGCGGCTTGTTTCGTGCAGGAGAAGAAGGGGTTTCTGGGTAATGTGAGGATAAATATACAGCGTGCGAGTTGAAAGAGACCAGCTGGTGTCCTTTTTAATGTGTCGGCTAGTGCCACTTATTATTATTATTATTATTATTATTATTATTATTCCAGCTCCTTGGTTAGATCTCCTCGGGAGACCAAAAGCCTGCAGAAGATAGACTTTCTCCAAGATGATGATGCTGATGATGAGTCATATTTAGATGGCGCTCGTCTCGCTGTCTCTCCTGTTCCCGTGAAATGACCCAACTGCAGCCGGTCCTTCTGTTTTTGTGTGTGTTCAGACTGCAGAAAGATCTCCGTTAGCTGTAGTGCACTTTTAGGGAAGTGCAACCTCCATAAAATGTGGTTTATTATTTTTCCCCCGGGGACTCTGAAAGATTGGCTCCTAATTTTCAAACGATCGGCGATTTTTAAATGAATTGCCTATTCGGAGAATATAAAGAACTTGGACGGGACGTCAACCGTTGGTTTGTGTGCTGCCGTTGTGACGCCACGAGTCCGCCATCTTGGTTTTTTGGGGACCAGAAGTGACACGAAATAGTGACGTGTTACAATGGACACACTGCAAAAGTGTTAAATGTATACCAGAGGAGTCGTCAGGAGAGAATGCAGCTTTAACACATGAAGCATAGACTTCTATACAACCAGAGGAGTCGCCCCCTGGTGGTCAGGATAGACTGCAGCTTTAACACATGAAGCGTATACTTCTATACAACCAGAGGAGTCGCCCCCTGGTGGTCAGGAGAGAATGTAGCTTTAACACATGAAGCGTATACTTCTATACAACCAGAGGAGTCGCCCCCTGGTGGTCAGGAGAGAATGCAGCTTTAACACATGAAGCGTATACTTCTATACAACCAGAGGAGTCGCCCCCTGGTGGTCAGGAGAGAGAATGCAGCTTTACCACATGAAGTATAGACTTCTATACAACCAGAGAAGTCGCTCCCTGGTGGTCAGGAGAACCCGGAGGTTCCTGGATGATGAGTCCCTGTTTGGGGCTCATCATCCGATCATGAATCACATGTCTTTGCCTCAGACTCCTTCACGTCGCACGGTAACTGAAACTTAAGTCTCAGAGCTCCAAAGTGTCCCGGCGGCCCGAGTCCCGGCGTGACCGACATTGGAAGGAATACTTAACCTTGCAGCTCGACAGTAATTACCTCTGCAAAGGAGGCCATGATGTGGGTTACATTGGGCTGCTAGACTCTGAGATGCGTTGGGTCTGGATTTATTGGTTTGGGGTTTCTCACGGACAAAAGATCACGTGTTCTTCTCGTCAGGTGAGGCTCTACGTAGAGTCCTTCCAGTAGCAGCGATGCATGAAGCTTCGTGATGTCCTATTCATTGTTTCATCTGCTAGGGAAAGTGCACATTAATAAAACATCGCTGTAAATGCGTCAAGAAGCTATTTTTTATTTATTTTTTCATCTGTACTCCCAATGGCAGATGTTACGAAGTCGCCCTAAAAAGAGTTTAAAATGACAAAGTGATTCACCATTTATTATTGATAAGCATGCAGAAACAATAATAAAAG
>NC_046971.1:3160129-3182629 GCF_009769545.1 Cyclopterus lumpus | reverse complement strand
CAACTTATCACAGCTGACGTTGACTCATCTGGCGTTTACGGCATTCATAATCTTATTGTTTAGCGTACCTTTTGTAAACCACGTCATTTAAAGGAGCGCCTAGGAGTGAAAGTTCTGACTCGCCGTTATTCTCTTTGACACCGTATGAATACAATCTGATTGTCAGAGTAAAGAACGACCTCTGACCTCCCCTAAACGGCCTGTGTAGCGTAGTGTGAACTCCACCTCTCTATCGGGTCAGATGTAAAAACCAAGGTAAGTTAATATTTAACGATCTGACGCGTTTATGCAATCTTTAAAAGACATTCTTGAACCTGACTCCTCTCTAAAGACAACATGGTGGTCCTCCAAGTAGCAAGAAGTCTTTAATGCTAAGCTAAAATACACACGGACAAGTTTAGTTAAATTGTTGTATTTTTTTTAAATCTTTTAAAGAAGTATTTAAAGCTCCTTTCGTTCTGTTGCCTCAATGTCCAAATTGACATAATGTGGTCAATCACAAGTACATCCAGTACCATACAGGAAGCACTGGTAGGCCTCTATAAACTTGTGTATTAATTCAAAGTGGACCGAGGACCCAAAGGATCCTTATCTCGGCTTAATTCGGGGAGCCGTTCACCACGAACCGCCCTTTTGATTCAGAGTCGCTTCACATTTAAGTGAAACTTAAACGTGTCCGTTAGCTCATCGCACGTGAAGCTCTGAGAACATATTATAATGTTTTCTTCTCCCTTCAGATTTACGGGAAAACCATCGACGGGCATCAAACCATCATCGTGTGCATCGAGTGCCATCAGTTTCAACCCAAAAACTTCTGGTATGTTTTAGACCGCTTCTTAATATCCGGAGGGGGGTTGTGACTGTGGAATGTTGTGTTTTCTTCTCCACCTGGTAGAATAACGGCGCGTCTGGGTCCTTCGTGTTTCCAGCGACGCTTCCTAAAACAAACTTAATTTGAAAGAGATGTTGAAATAGCGAATGGGCTCAAAAAGCCAGATTTTTAGTTTGATGTGTACAAGATGCTCAAAGGCATTTAATTGCCGTCGCTGAGCTGTTTCTGATCGGGGTTAATCTGATTGGATGAGAGGTCTTACTGGGCTTTACGATGATCTCACAGCTCCTGGATCTGTGTAACGAGGAGCCCGTGGTTTGTGTTTTTTTTTACGACAAGGATATGAAAGTGAAATTAAAAATCTGCTGTTAATGGCGTTCGGGGTTGTTGATGTTGAGCTCCCTCGTGGGAATTTAGTGTTCTTCTTCTGTGGTTTGTTTCACGGTGTTTTATTGCGTCTGCTTTTTTTTGTGGGGGGGGGGAATGGTGAGGTTTTAATACTTGTTGCCTCCGCCCAGGGACGACAGATGAAAATGTATCTTTTAAACTATATCTGGTACGATATGTGTTATGCGGATTACACAATAAAACATTTGATTCAACGAGCTCGTGAAAACCAGAATAAACCGCTGGCGTCGCCTTCGTGGTGCGGTGATTAAAATAAAAAGTCTGTTTCTCTTCGTCACAGGAACGGACGCTGGAGGTCAGAATGGAAGTTCACCGTCTCCCCCTCCACCACTCAAGTGGCAGGAATCATGAAAATCCAGGTACGTCGTGTTAAAATCTCCCACCGTTGAATTTAAATGGAATAGGCGCTTCACTACAGGGTGTTTATTTACATGCATTCAGTACACAGCTGGATTACAAATGATTGTTAATTGCGTTCAAATTTAGGATAATTTCTGTTCCTGTTACCTAATCCACCAGACGGGGTCGTCCTCTTCGTGTTGTTGCCTCATTACCTTCCAGCGTTTGTGTTGATTCACCCACAAAGCTCATATCTCTCTCCGTTCCAGGTCCATTACTATGAAGACGGCAACGTTCAGCTGGTGAGCCACAAAGAGGTCCAGGAGTCCATGTCCATTTCTGTGAGTACGCCCGAACACGGGCCTATCGGGTCCCAATCTCATGAAGCCCCGCCCCCCCCCCGATGTCTCTTTGGAGCTCTTCTTTAAAAACACATTTTTATCCCGTAAACTTAATATGCTTATTAATACGATTTTTTTTAAAATTAGTTTCATGTGCACAACAGACGGATGAGGAAATGTGCCGTGACAAGAGCAATCCTCTCGGATGTATTGTACGTCTCGAGGACCGGAGTCCATAAAACACTGGAGTCCGATTATGGAAAACGAACACTTACTGACTGAGTCTCAAAAGTGCTTCGATGTCAAAATGATTGTGCGTGGAATGATTGTGCGTCTTGTGTCATCTCTCAGAACGAGGCTTCAACCGCAAAGGAGTTTGTTAAGATCATGGAGGCTGCGGAGAACGACTATCAGGTATGTCAGAGGGGGAAATGTGTTAAATATGCTGATTAAAACCTGGCTGTTGCAGGAAAACACAACTTTTTACTGTTTTTGTTTATGTATTGATTGAAAGTTGTGACGTGAGATCCACTCAACCGGGTAAGTTGTTTGGCAGCAACGCTTTCCAGACGTTTTCAGACCAGATGATATATATATATATATATATATATATATATATATAATCCCTCCAACGTGTTCTGGTTCTGCTCCCGCTGCCTCCGGGCCTGGAAAACCTCTAAAGGATCCAGGATCCTCTGGTTCTGCTCCCACTGCCTGCGGGCCTGGAAAACCTCTAAAGGATCCAGGATCCTCTGGTTCTGCTCCCACTGCCTCCGGGCCTGGAAAACCTCTAAAGGATCCAGGATCCTGGTGAGATGTTGAACCCCCTCAGCTGGCCCCTTCAGACTCAAAGCAGCAGAAACTCCCTCCCAATGCCAGAGCTCCTCGTCTCTGAGCCGCCATACGAAGGAAGCTTTCATTCCAGATCTGATTCCTTTCGGTCTCCACCAAAAGAGCTCATGCACATGGACGAGGGTCTGTATGTATATGGACTTGTAAAGATAGAGATCTGCCTTCCGGTTCAGGTCCTTCGAGTCCAACCGCCGGACCGTCTCACGCACCACTTCCCCCTCACTCGTAACCCAAAGGTACTTGGGACTCCCTCGCTTCGGACGGCGCATCACTCCCAACCCACAACCTCATCACACTCGGCTGCAAACCGCCAACGGTGCGTGCTGAGGGTCAGGGTCTGATGGAGTCAACAGGACCGCATCGTCTGCAAAGAGATGCATTTCTGAGGTTCCCCAAAACCGGACTTTGGCTGCACCTTGTTTAGATCCGGTCCATGAAACGTGTTTGACTCTGCCTCCTGTAGGGTCACGGGTCTTACTTTGGTTATACCAGGACCCGATGGCTCATAAAATGAGCTAAAGACCTCGTTTGACTTTCCAGAACTCTCTTTTTTGGGGGGTTGAATATGAAACCGACAAAGGGAAAAGTTTAGTGACTCCTTGAAAGGGTTTCCGTAACGACCGCACGGCTTCTCCCGCCTGGTAATGACGTCATTCTCTTCTCTCCCCAGACGGCCATCAACGAGAACTACCAGACCATGTCGGACACTACCTTCAAAGCCTTACGCCGCCAGCTTCCTGTGACGCGCACCAAGATCGACTGGAACAAGATCCTGAGCTACAAGATCGGCAAGGAGATGCAGAACGCTTGATACCGACGGAGAACATAACAGACAACCCCCCCCCCCCCCCCCCCCCCCCCCAAAACAACGTTTGCATGACTGGATAGTTGTATCGTCTTTGTACAGAAATTAGAGAATCTGAGACAAAGAGAGGTTTTGGTCTCACAGCCAGATGTCACATCACACATTGGATGTCTCCTTTTATTGATGTTATTTTTGTTTTTATATACAGACACCCGTCAACTCGTCTGCATATCGAATCTATCACGGTAAAGACGAGCGTATTTTCAGGGGGAAAGTGGAAACTTGAGGAAAATAGTACAAGACATAGGAAAAAAAAAAAGGGGGGGGGGGGCGAGCACTTGTATGCAAAGACATCCTTATGAAATACAATATCACGTGTGCAATATTTATTGTGTCAGTGAGACCACGACTTTCTTTTTATTTGACCCGCTGATTTAGAAAAAAGAACCGGTTTAAATTTGCGCCGATTGGTGCGCTATTAAAAAAAAATTTAAAAAAAGAATGGCTCCCTTCACTTCGCGGTTAACGTCCCAACCGGTCAACGAGAAGGAGAAGAAGAAGAAAAGCCCTCTTTGTGTTCATTGAACGGTATCTTTGGCACAAGCAGTCAGCCACTCGATGTTCTCGTTCCTCTTTTATTTTGGTACTTCCCTTCACCGTTCGTCCCGTTTTGTGTGTGAGATCTCAAGCCCCGCCCCCTCCCCTTTTTATTATTTTTGACTCGACATCGTCTGCACTCACTCAGCGCGGAGTCTCTGTGACCACTTAACACGCTTGATTAACAACGTCATCAGTCGCTAAGTAATGTGCATAATGTCCAATTTACAATAAAATACACCAAAAAAAACGTATCACATTCTCCTCCCCAGTGCTTATTTTTATTAAAAAAAGACAAAACAAACAGAACCTGACTGTATTATATAACAAGGCACATTGTAATATATACCTGTATGAAACATCTGTCAAGTTTGGTGATTTATTTCCATGAGATTAATTGTAACTCAGTCACAATTATGTTGCATTAAATGACAAATTTTCTATTTACTGGCTCACTCGTAATTTGTGGAAACCCTTTTTATTGTGATGCAGAAATGGAGGAATAACAATCCCTCCCCAGGTGTAATAGGAGGAACTTTAAGTTGGTGTTATGTCACTGCACTTTGTCCTAAAAACAACATATGGCAGATTCATTTTAGTTAAATTTGCGGGTCCCAAGAACTGCAAATGTGGGCTTTTATTAATGATTGAGGAATTTTAAGGCTGCCTTTTAAAATGACTGTTGGTGTCATTGTTTTCTCTGAAGGATAATTTAATCATTACTGCAGAGGCAGTACAAAGAAAAAAGAAAAAAAGTTGAATATTTATTTTTTAGTGTGGAAACTCGTCATTTTAAACCTGGGAAACTAAAATCTTTTTTAAAATCTGCAATTTAAAGATCTATTTGAGTCATCATTGACGTTAATATAAATACCTATGGAAAAGAGAATGGCTCACTTGCTGCGTGTCCTTTTATTGGTGGATAAATAAAACAACTCAAACCACTGCCACCCACTCTACGTCAATGGTGAAAAAATAACAGCAAATATCCACGTTAAAGAGATACTCTTGTAATTAATGATGCTAGGTTACCAGTGTGATAAGGTCCTGTACTGATTTAATTAGGAATTTTTTTAAGGTATTTTTTTTAAATTTATTTACTGGAGTCTCTTATGTTTTTATTTTCAATATTTATATTTTTTTAGCTGAAGTGAATATTAATTAATAATTAATGTTTTCCTCTCTGATAAATCAGCTGTGTTTACATTTTGTAAAAAAATAACTAAAAAGCAGTCCAGCCCTATATTATATATATTCTTTTACAGTATTTGTATTGTATTCATTTACTGGTAACTCCTATGTATTGAACATTAATTTAAATAAATAAATAAAAAGCAGTCCAGCCCGATATTATATATATTCTTTTACAGTATATTTTAATGAGATTTATTTACTGGTGAATCCTACGTTTTGAAAATAAATTAAAATAAATAAATAAAGATACATTGTGTAAAAAAAAAAAACATAAGCTGTTGATATTATACTTTTTTAAAAAATTTATTTTTAAAAATTATTATTTACTGGTGGCTCCTATGTTTTTAAAATGTTATCAGTCCAGCGAGATATTATATAGTAAATGTGACGTACCAGAAAAAATTCACGCATGCGCAGTAGCGATTAAAGTTTAAACCGTTAACTCTCCATTGACCGCGTAGTTTTCGGCTCGGCTGACCGCTCACGAGTAATAATAATAGTAATAATAATAATAATAAATAATAATAAAACACCATATCATCATTATGATCGCCCCCCCCCCTGGAGATGGTTCAGGTGAACCCGTCGGACAGCGACATCTGGAGGCTGCGCGCGCCCCTCTCCGGTGACGGTTAGCCGACGATTAGCTCGCTCGCGGACACATGTTGCTGCTGGAGGACACGCGACGGGTTCAACCGGCGCTCCGCTAACGCAAGGTAAGCTCTCGCACGCGCGCACGCACACGCCGCTTTAATTAAGCCCGCAGGTTAACCTGGGGGGGGGGGTGCTGCGCTTTGAAACGCGACGCAACAACAGTACGTTTCTGACGTTTTTAACAGCTGTTGTTAGCAAAGTTAGCTCGCGAGGTGAGCGGCTCACGCGCTGGTTTAAATGGAAAGTGTTTTTAAAACGCGTGTTTAGAGCATCGGGGAGCTGGAGGGGTTAGTTCCCCCTGCGCTCTGCCTGCCAAGCGCCACGAGACAACCAAGAGGGCACAGCCGGGGGGGGGGGTGGTCTGTTCTGGTCTCCTCCATCGTGAGGCAACGCAATGGTTCTCATCTGCCACTCCCGGAGGTGTCGCGTTGTCGTGTCTGCACCCAAGGGTGCGTCGCGTGGAAGTGAGCGGTCCACGAGCACGGACACGTTGGGAGGCTCCTGTGTCGTCAGGTTTGACCTCTGACCTTGTCGTGTGTGTGCTGCTGGTGAGTTGGCGTTTTGACTAGAACAAGTATATATATATATATATATATGTCTGTGAATGATTTTGTGTGTGTGTGATTTAAAGTTACTACAAATTGCTTTAAACCCTGATGGATGTTGTCTTCTTGAGGTATGATCATGTTGTCTACCTTCTAACAGCATTTTATCATCAGCCATTTCATAACAAAAGGCAAATCGCTGTCATCATCATCATCAGGAGGTTTTATTTTATTTCTTTTGTTGTCATATTTGGTATCATTTAATTATTTATTTTTTGTTAAAAGTTGTTGTCTACATGTGAGTTCACTAGGTGACCAGACGGTACGCCTCACGGGGTTATTCCTGATGAGTAGAAGACGTGGACTCGCTTAGTGTGACTTTAATCTTGTTCGTGGCTGAAATGATGATCATGTATTTAAGTTTGTTTCACATTGTGACCGCTGTTGTTCATCACAGTTATTTTCCCCTTAATTGTGTTGTAATCCTGTATGCGGTCACTTTCTATGGCCGATGGATGCGTTTGTGAGGCAGTAATATACGTAAATGTCTTGATTCACTAAAGTCTTTTACAGTGTACAATATTTCCGACCTTTTGATCTTTTTTTTGGTTCTAGTTTCAGCGTTTAATCAGATTTGACTAATGGCACGTAGGTAATCGCTCTTCCACTGCAAACGCTACCAACGGCTTCCTCTTCCTCTTCCTCTTCTTCGTCCGTATTGGTCTTTGTTCCACTTTTTACGATACTTTAAAAAAAACACACACACACACATTTACCTGTGAGATTCCCCTCCGACGCAACCAGCTCTTTATTAAATCAGCCGCTTTCCTCTCACTTTCTCTCTTCCTCTAATTTCGATTTTGTTATTGGCTTCTTGCAGACTTTTTTTTTTTTTTTTACTGCAAATAGATTCTGACGTTGGCATCCTGGACGAGGGGCGGTAAAGCCTTTTCACACAAAGTCGTTCCACGGCTCTGGGAATGAGAAATGGGCTTTGAAGAAGAAGAAGGAACACAAATGCCACAGTGTTGCAGTAACACAAACACACACGCACGCACACACACACACACACACACACACACACACACCTACGTGTTAAGATCCAGCCTGGGACCCAAGGTGCAGTAGGAAAAGTATGAAAGAGTAGAGAAACCCCCCTCTCGGGTTGGCAGGATGACGCACTGGGACACACACACACACACACGCACACACACACACACACACACACACACACACACGCACACCACAAAGCCAGAGCAGACTGGTCAGGGGAAGCTTTATTTAGAGCCTGTAAGATGATCTCAGACAGAAATGTTTACCCTACCTTTTGACTGGGCTGCCCTGCCTCGGGTGTGTGTGGGACACACACACACACACACACACACACACGCACACAAAAAAAAAACTTGGTAAAGCCCGGATCACCCTTCAGACTTCATGCACCCCGAAGGTAATTCAAGGCAAAACACTCCAAAGCCGTCGCAGCTGTCTCTCTCTCTCTCTCTCTCTCTCTCTCTCTCTCTCATATGTTTACTGAGGGAATAAATCAAGAGAAGTAGAGTCATTTATATAGACTTCTATACAACCAGAGGAGTCGCCCCCTGGTGGTCACTAGAGAGAATTCAGGTTTAGTGTGTTTCTGAGCATTGGCTTTGTTTTTCCAAACCGGAGGTTGTCGCCTGGTTTTAACTATTCATGTTTCTATTTTTGACACAGTGACCTAACTCGCTGTTGGACGCCCCGTTTCTATTCATTCCTGTTGCAGGCTTTAAGAAGCTGGAATGAGGAGTCATCCGTACTTTACGGAAAGACTCTTTTTAGAACAGATTAGATCTCCAGAAGATGATTACTACTAAATTGGCAGATTACCTGCTTACCAAAAGAGTTTTTCCGCATGAAACACACAGTTTCAAAGGTATTCTGGGACTTGACGAGGAGGCGCAGGAATGCAATTTTGCAGCTGAGTAATGAAAGCGGGACCTTCGCTCGTCCCACCACGACGGAGCCCAGACTTCAGGTGCTCTAAACTCTGTAAAATGAGATTAGTTAATCGGACGCTGGCCAGGTGGTTCTTCCCCCTCGTCCCGGCCTTCTGCTTTGCATGCAGAGACAGTTCGATGAATCATCCGGCCGATGTCCTCTAAGTGTCTCCAGATTTGACTGCCTGCTCACATTTGAATCTATGCAAACTTCTTTGACCGGATTAATCAGCCAGACGCACCTGCAGCGCTCATCAGGTGTGTTCTGTTACAGTTATCAGGACGGATTACATCTCTGACTTGGTGTTGTATTTCACCATTGCTAGCTGGTGGTTTACACTACTTTTTTAAATTTTTCTCGTGTCAATCCCGCTGTTAGAGGAGAGGAGAGGAGAGGACTCAGTGTTTCTCCTCTAGTAGTATAGAAGTCTATGCTTCATGTGTTGAAGCTGCATGTGACATATATATCCTATTTGGCATGTTGCAGTTCCCCTCTTTGACCAGCTGGTGTCAGCAGTGACGGTCGCAGCGCTCCTGACCCAGTTAGCCGAACACCGCTGAGTTGTGACCAAGAGGTAATTAAAGCCTCGCCGACCGTGTGTGTGTGTGTGTGTGTGTGTGTGTGTCAGAAGATGGATGCTTTTTTTCTGTGGCATCGTTTTTCCAGAAGCATCAGCCCCCCTCGTGTGTGTGTGTGTGTGTGTGACCTTTTCCTGAAATCTACTCAGCTGTGGGAGACGATGGAAAAAGACCTTTTAGGAGGCGGAGACAAGCGGCTGTTTTTTTAAAATATATATTTATATATGTGGTTGATTAAAACATACAGTCTTGTGGAGCATCGGACCGTCCTGCCTTTTTTTTTTTTTTATACCCCCTCTCCTCCTTTTTTTTTTTTTTCTATCGCCGAAGGATGGCCCGCACTCCTCTCACGCTTGTCAGTTGCCTAGCAACCAGGAGGAGGAGACGCTTTTTCCGGGGGTTTGGAAAAGGGGGGGTACTTACCGATGGGGGCGGGGTGAGGTGTGCGTTCATTGTTCAGGAATAAATAAATGGCTTCTGAGGCCCCCGCGTCCAACACTGACACGATCTCACTGCATCGTTATGTCCACGTTCGGCTAACCGGCCTTTTTTAATTAACGAGACCACCCCCCCCCCCACACACACACACACACCCACCCCCCACAGGAGGCGCCGAACGCTCATCTCGTTAAGTCCAAAACATTCAGCAGCTTCTCACTTTCAGGGGCAAAGTTCAAGTGCTCTCTGTGCTCAGAGATCCTTTCTAAAGGGAAGACCTCTCACTCCTGTGTGAGCTTCAACAGTGAGGATGACCTGCTTTTCTAGGGGCGAGTAAAACAACCGTTTCTAATAAATAAAATAATTTGTTTTCAGACCATGAAACGTTGGATTTGTGAAACTGTGCCCTCTCTCTCCTCTGATCACGCCGCGGCAATTACAGGAAGTCCCGTCGTCACAGTTAATATTGCATTCATATCGCATCAATAATAAAAAAAAAAATAACTCGCTCTGGTCGCACACGGCTTTTAATTCGATATGTTGGACACGTATTTAATCAGCGTTTTAAGTAAATATAAAATATATATATAAAAAAAAAAATTTAAATTAAACGTGTGTTTGTTTTTTAAATGGGGGACATTTATTATAGATTTTATAGATTCGGCGATAACGGTTTTCACGGTCATCTGTTTCACTTCCTGAACGTTCGACTTTGGGGTAAAAAAAAAAAAAAAAAAGTTAAAAACCAGCCGTCCAATCACGGCACCAGTTGGCCGATCATTAGCTTTCATAGAATTAACGATCAATCGGGGAAATTATCAGCGGTGTGTGTGTGTGTGTGTGTGTGTGTGTGTGTGTGTGTGTGTGTGTGTGTGTGTGTGTGTGTGTGTGTGTGTGTGTGTGTGTGTGTGTGTGTGTGTGTGTGTGTGTGTGTGTGTGTGTGTGTGTGTGTGTGTGTGTGTGTGTGTGTGTGTGTGTGTGTGTGTGTGTGTGTGTGTGTGTGTGTGTGTGTGTGTGTGTGTGTGTGTGTGTGTGTGTGTGTGTGTGTGTGTGTCGTACCTCGACTGGCTTTTTTTTCTCGCCTTCACCATTTTGATTGGTCTGCTCCTCCCTCTTTCTCTCCGGTGCCTCAGCTGCCTCTCTCCTCCCCCTCTGCATCTCTTTATCTGCCCCCCCCCCCCCCCCCCCTCTCTCTCTCTTTTACCACCTTTGCTTTCACCTCTTTATTCCCCATCTCCCCCCACCCCCTCCCCTTTTTTTTCTTTTCTTGCTACCGCCTTTCCATCTCTCCCTCTCTCCTGTACATTTCCCTCCTTCCTTGTTTCCTTCCCCTTCTCCCTCCCCTCCTTTCCTCTCTGTGTCTCTCCATCTGGCAGCCCCCCCCCCCCCTGACGTCACTCTGTTTGCATAGCTATTGTCTTACAACGGCAGCAGCTCTTCAACAGACCTTACCCCAAACCCTCCTCTCTCTCTCTCTCTCTCTTCTCTGGGAAACTCTCTCTCTCTCTCTCCCTCTCTCCCTGTCTCTCTCTTCCATTAGTAAACACTGAAGTGGAGTGAGGAGTGAGAGAGTGACGGAGGGGAGAGGATGAGACGGAGGACGCAGGCTGCAGAGAGAGGAGAGAGATGCGATCGCGTGTCCGGATTTGACCGCCGTCCGTCTTCCTCGGGCCGCGACGGATTTCTGCCCAAATTTATCCATCGCTCGATTTAATAATAAATTGCGTCCTCTTGTTGGGTTTTTTTTTTCTCCCCGTGGCCGGACTAACGAGTTGCGTGAGTGTGTGTGTGTGTGTGTGTGTGTGTGTGTGTGTGGACCGACCGGAGGAAGGCTTTTTTTAAACCGCGGTGGATAGCGGCGTCGAGGCATCTGGCCGACTGGCTGCATTGTGCTGCTCTGATGACCCCCGCTGTGTAGCTGCCTGCTCATCAACCTCCCCCCTCCCTCCCTCTCCTTCTCTCTCACCCTCCCCTCGCTCACTGTCTTTCCTCCTCCTCCTCCTCCTCCTCCTCCTCCTCCTCCCACCCCCTCCTCTCTCCATCACAGCTCCCGGCCCAGCCATGTTCGGCACAGAGTCCTCATGTAAGTACCACCAACCTCCTCCTGCCTCCTCCGTGTTCTGTCCACGTTCGGCTAACCGGGTCTTTTTGTGTTTCTATTTGTGTTGCGTTTGTATCAGAGGGAGATGTGGGGTGAGGGGGGGGGGGGGGAATCGCCCCCCTTCTATTCTTGCATCCCTCCTCTCTCCTCTTCGTCTTCCTGTTTTTGCCTCAATGGTCGCTGGTGGCAGATTGCATGGGGAGAAATTTGGGATCTACCATTTTAGCACCACGGGCTAGCTGGTCGCGCTGCGCCCACCGCCTGCCTAGCATTCTCTCACTCCTCACCTAGCGTGTGTGTATGTAGGTATTTATGTATATGTATGTATGTATGTATGTATGTATGTGTATGTATGTATGTGTATGTATGTATGTATGTATGTATGTATGTGCAATCATCTCCTGCATTTCAGTCCTCCCGAGCGTGCTGGTTAAGTGCTGTTTTTAAGTGCGTCTTTGTTGCATGTTTGCGTGTGTGTGTGTGCGTGTGAGCGCGTCAGAAGATGGATGCTTTTTTTTCTGTGGCATCGTTTTTCCAGAAGCATCAGCCCCCCTCGTGTGTGTGTGTGTGTGTGTGTGTGTGTGTGTGTGTGTGTGTGTGTGTGTGTGTGTGTGTGTGTGTGTGTGTGTGTGTGTGTGTGTGTGTGTGTGTGTGTGTGTGTGTGTGTGTGTGTGTGTGTGTGTGTGTGTGTGTGTGTGTGTGTGTGTGTGTGTGTGTGTGTGTGTGTGTGTGTGTGTGTGTGTGTGTGTGTGTGTGTGTGTGTGTGGCCTTCAGGAGGAGTTGTAGTGTTGATCTCAATTCATGGGCTGACATGTCCAGCCGAATCACTCTCCCCCCCCCTCCCTCCAGAAAACCTTTCTCTCAGATCCATACCATAATAATACCATAATGCATCGCTCCACTGCTTCAAGGAAGTCTGATCTGTTTGATCCTGTCGTGGTCGCGGAGCCAAAAGTAACTCTTTTTGGGACGTCGGCTCAGAGCCGGCATGCTGGCCGCGCCTCCTCTTCCTCCTCCTCCTCCCCCTCCTCTTCCTCCTCTTCCTCATCCTCCAGCGATCTTTGTTCGTGAACCTTGGGGTCGCCGCCGCTCGGTGTTTCTTCCTTTTCCCCCCAAAAGCCGGGGCCGAGGTCGTTTCAGGGTCAAACGTAAAGCTCTCACTCTGTCCTCACGGGGTCTGTTTGTTTTAAAAGCTTTGTGAAGGATTATCGAGATGACACGGGTCCGTTTTTCTTGACACGGTTTCGGTACGTTATTGCGCGAAACTGAGGTCAGATTGAGCATGAAGTCTGTTCACGCTGCATCGTTGGTGGATTTTGCACACGTGAGAGATTCCCTGGTGTATATAGAACATGCTCAAATGTCCCACAATGCATTGGGTGCCTTTTTTAGACCGTGTGTGTGTGTGTGTGTGTGTGTGTGTGTGTGTGTGTGTGTGTGAAACTATTAGTCCAATAATAAATGAGCAGATTGACAGTAAATGTATTGATTTCTCATGTAAAAGTATTTCCTGGTTCCGTTTTTCCTCTTTATTGATCGTAATAATTGTAATTTATTAGTAGCGATAGCTGAGGTTTGGTGCCCCTTTGGATTCTGGGTAATCGTGACACCACTTCTCACTGTCTCCACAAACCAGACAGTCGCTCTATTAACGGAGGAAACGGAGACACGGCAGGAACATTGAAATCCAACGCCGTGTGTGTGTGTGTGTGTGTGTGTGTGTGTGTGTGTGTGTGTGTGTGTGTGTGTGTGTGTGTGTGTGTGTGTGTGTGTGTGTGTGTGTGTGTGTGTGTGTGTGTGTGTGTGTGTGTGTGTGTGTGTGTGTGTGTGTGTGTGTGTGTGTGTGTGTGTGTGTGTGTGTGCGCAGGTCCTCCGAATGACACAGTATTTCATCTTCATGTAGTGGACAGTATATTCAGAAGATACCGATTTTAAAGTATGCAAACGGCAAAAAAAAAAAAGCAAAAGCTTTTTCTTGAGTCTCAGTGTATATATATATATTTTTTTTAAATAAGCAGCAAACGCATTGATTTGAGACATTAATGTAATTACTGTGAATGTTCTGTTGCCAAGAGAAAAGGAAAGATGTCCGCCTCCATCGACCTCTGGGCTCGGTGTTCAAGGTTTCGGTGGGACGGGGAGGACTCGGTTCCCTCTTTCTCATGGCGGGGGATGGGAGAGGGAGCAGAACATCCCATTCCAACGTCTTTTTTAAAGGGTAGTTTGGGTGTGTGGGGTACTGATCTGCAATCCGTGGTTTTATATCTGCTCTCGTCAAAGACTCCATTGGCGAATTGGTCCGTTGGTCCTTTTACCTCACAGGAAGTGAGGTAAAAAAAGGTTTACCACCTCCATCCATCAATTAGTTAACGCATCGGGGGAGCGGTCGACCACTAAAACCCTGACCTGAGGTCTGCTGTAAGAAACGCTGGTTTCTATTTCTACAATCGAGTCTTAAAACCTCGAGACTTACGCTCGTCGGTCTCGACCTCAACCGACCGTCTCGGACTCGTCTTTGTGTCTAACGCAATGAAACCGTACAAACACATCTGGGATGGACAAATGCTGTAAAAGTTAAATAAATACCCTTTTAAATAAGCACCTTCCTGGCAACCAGCTTGAGAAGACACCTTCTCCACACCGATGGGTACCTTTTTCATAGACATTTGACCTCATCGGCTGACCCCCGTGTGCGTGCGTGTGCGTGCGTGTGCGTGCGTGTGTGTGTGTGTGTGTGTGTGTGTGTGTGTGTTGTTCTGAGGAAGAAACGTAGGATTCAGCAGACGTGCAACAAGTTTTTTTTTTTAAATGAAAGTGAGGTTTTATTCCTGCCTGAAGCTGTATTGATTTATCCTTTTTTAAAGTCGTTTAAACTTCACTATTAGTACACGATGAACGGTGAGAGAGAGAGAGAGAGAGAGAGAAAGGAGGTGAAGAAGTGGTAAAAACTCCAGGCCGGATCCAAACCAGCGACGTGTAGTTCAATCGGCGTTATTGATTATGTGACGTCAAACTTATTATCATGGATGACATCACCAGACCACTCGTTGGGTTGTCGGTCTGTTCCATACCTTCTTGCATGTTTTGGTTTTGGTTATTTCAAAGAGATTTTAAATGGTTTTTTTGAGGAAATATCACCATTTTAATCAATTTACGGAAGAGTTTGTCACACGTGATGTGTTTTTAAGGACCCTCGGAAAGGTTTTATTTTGTGGCTAAAACATGCTTTTCCATCCCAGCGACGTGCCTTGCCGTCATTTCTCAAATAGATGGCATCCAATACTAGATTCACGATACCCTGATCCAGCTGTTTGAGTCCGGTATCTGGATTTGGTGCGTCTTTCTTATTCTCGCGGTTCGGCGCCTTATTCGACGATACCTTCAAAGAGCCTTCGTGGACCTTCAAAGAGACGGGCTTGTGGCTCGAGTCCCAGGTGTCGGCTTTCATCTCTGGTTCTGGTGAGTCTCCTCGAGAGGGACGCTCGTCCACCTGGAAACCTGACCCGTGGACCAGGATGTTGCCGTTGCTACGATTTTGTAAAATATTTTAATATCAGATTGCCCAAAAAAAGCACGCCGGCAGATTTAGGACGAGCTCAGGGAAATGGAGGTATGTTTGATGGTGGCAGGACTGCTGTAGGCCACTTCTAAGTGCTCTTTCAACGGCAGCCATTATGTGTGTGTGTGTTTTTTTTTTTAAAGAAGGTTATTTATTCTGCCTGTTGCCCCCCCCCCCGACAGGATCACGTCCTCTTTCGGGGGGGATGAGCCACTAATGGGCTCAGAACCGTCGTCCCGGAGGAGGAAGCTGCAGGTCGTCGTATTGCTTTGTTGATTAAGGGTGCGAAGCTGAACACGGCCATTTGATGAGAAAAGCCAAGCGGCAAACATCATGACGGCAAAACCGGTTGTCTCTGTTGCCGTGGTAACGCCCCCCCCCTCCTTCAAACCGGCAGAGCGATCGGGTTTCTGCGCTAACTGCCGATTCTGCTATTTCTGTCTCCAGCTCATCCAGCGGCTTGAAACTCGAGCGAGCCAGAAAGGAGGATTGTTTTAGACAAAAGGCTCTTCGGTGAGGACTTTACATCTAAGGTCACCGGAGTGAAGCCTTTTAGGAGCAGTAGCTTCAGCCGTTGTTGTTGTTGTTGTTGTTGTTGTTGTTGATGGCTGTTCGGTCTCCACCGGTTCTCCTGGGTTCAATGTCCGTCTGAAAGTCCCGTGGCATGTTTTTAAACCTTTTTTAAATATGGATTTATTTCCATATTGTGTAATACCAGTATGATTTGTCCATAGATATATTACACATGAGCTAAAATGAACCGACCCTAAATTAAATCAGATATGGTGATTTTATAACTGGAGTTAAACCACGTGATCTTGGAGAAAAGGTGAATAACGTTTATCTCCCCGTGAAACAATCAAACTATAAATAAAGCGCTGCAGGATGACGAGCTCTCGATTTTTAGGAAAAGACCTGGAAACGTTTCCCATCATCCGAAGTCCATTTATGGATCCGAAGGCCGGCTGTGAAAGTATTCGTCTCCCCGCTGACGTCCAACAGCACCAGAGCTCTGGCTCCTCCCATCATGTGCATCGCCTTCAAAAAAAAAGGGGGTTAAATATATATATATTCACTTTCATGCCTCTTATGCGGGATTTGTTTTGGTAATGAAATGTTTTAATGCATAAAAAAAGAGATTAGATTCGCTTCAAGTTTTCCATATATTACGACACGTGGCTGCTTCTTCATCATTTTAATACAAGCGGCACGCTTTATTTATACTCTAGAGAGAGAGTGTGTGTGTGTGTGTGTGTGTGTGGCTTTTTTTTTTTTTTAAAGGGGCGGGCCGTCGTTGATGGTGGAAGCAAAAAGGAGAAACGACCTCCTCTCGTATTCGAATGACGGGTCTTCTAGAAAATAGGAGGGATGAGTTTATGGCGGCCATCTTTTGACCAGTCTGAGTCTTCCAAAAACAAACAACAACACACAATTCTCACTGCTTTTGATCGCGCTGCTAAATTTAGGTTAGAATTAGCATCCTCTTCACTGTCCGTGGGGGGGGGGGAGGGGGGGGGGGCATGAGATCGCTGCATGATGACAATCCTTCTTGGTGCTTCTTCAAGGAAGTGGAGTGGTAATTGAATCGGTTCAGTGGTGTGGAGCTGCTTCTAACCTTGTCAGCCATTTCATTTTCATTTTACGGGGGGAGGGGGGGGGGGCTCTCTCCCCCCCTTCCATCCTTCTTCTCCAGCGTCTCGGCAAGCTAGAGGAGGAAAAGAAAAGTGCCCTCGTGAAAGCAAACGAGAAATGTTTCAACGGCGTTTAACCCCCACTTGCTCTGTGGGAGCCGGTCAGGGAGTGTGTCGTCGCTTTAAGAGTCACTAAAACACTATTCTTCTTTATGCTAATTGCTGGCGCTAATTCCAATCTTATTTTATAATGTATGAATATAATATAATATAATATAATGTTGTTCATTTATTTTTCATTACTGAATCCTCGATCCTCTGTAAATCTGAGGAGGCTCCTCCATCCGTTCTCTGCTGTAGGGTCGTTTAGGGGGTTGTCATGGTTACCTCTGCAGGAGGAGGCTAAGGAGCACATGCCCCCCCATACTCCCCCCCCCCCCCCCACCACCTCTTCATTAAAATCCCTGTTATTGATTGGCTGGACTGCTAGCTACGGACCCCCGCTGTATTTATTCTGCTGGGTTACTCGAAGGAAAGCAGGAGAGAGCCGGCTGCCACTCACGGGGCCGCGGCCAATCAAATAAACCGATACCCCCCCCCACCCCCCTTTTTACAAGGAAATGTGCCATATAAAAGACGGCTAGCTGCAGTATGGATGTGGACACCCGGTGGAAGAGGATTAATATTTGTATTTAAAGGGAGAAAAGGCCTCGTTATTGTTCTGGTGGATGTTCTGGTAGAATGGAGGGTGAGTTGTGTGTGTGTGTGTGTGTGTGTGTGTCTCATCTTTTCCATTTGCAAATGGCCTTTGTATTGTACAGCAGGTGGCCCTGTACGTTTTGAATTGATATTCATGAAGTGGACGGTTTGCTGTGTGTGTGTGAGAGTGAGTGAGTGAGTGTGTGTGTGTGTGTGTGTGTGTGTGTGTGTGTCCAGCTGAAGCAGATATCTGTGTTTACACTGTGGCTTGTTGAGCAGAGCTAGATTAGCAGCCCCGCGGTCGACGTCTTTCTTTCTTTCTTTGTGTTTTATTCTCTGTCGACGTCCCGTGTCGTTCGTTTCCTTTTTTTATTTACTTTCAGTCGTGTGAAATAATATAAAAAAATAAAAAGGTTGTTGACGGGTCGGGTCGGGCCTCGCAGCTTTTTAAGCACAACATCCCAGTCGCTGTTTGAAAGAAATGCACCCGGGCCGAGCAAGGAACAGTCATAAATTCATCTCTCTCTCTCTCTCTCTCTCTCTCTCTCACTCAGCATTTTGACTGTTGCATTCAGGGACCCACCAGTACACACAAGTCGCGTTCATGCCCCGGTTTACGAGTCAGTTTGGTGCCACTTCAGTACAGCGAAGAAGATTTCTAAATGTATAAAGATGTGTTTATTGTTAAATATAATATGACGGGCAATAATGAATTCTAAAACTGTAAACTACATAAAATAAACAAAACGTACATATTTAAACGTCCAAAGCACCCAAACTAGAGCTGCCCTTTAAAAATAAATCAAAGTCGACTGACGCGCGCTGGCCGGGAACTTGGAGGCGGGTCTTCCAGCAGCGGCGGTGTGACTGACAAGCGGCAATTTGCCACAAAGTAACATTTAAAAAATCACATCTTGGCAGCCATTCTTTTATTTTGATGTTATAGTTCTTAGTGTCTTTTAAATGAGAGATTTGAGCTCCCTGAAGGATTCTCTCTCTCTCTGATGCTTGTTGTTGTTTGTGGTCGTGGTGAGTCAAAGATCCCATAATTATGTATGTGGACACTGATCGATCTGTCTATTTATTTACACACACACACACATCTGCAGATACATGCATTCTACAAACACACACACGTACACGCAACCAGACACAATCTCATAAACACTGTGCGATATACACACACACACACACACACACACACACACACACACACACACACACACACACACACACACACACACACGTAGGGTGAAACTGTACACAAATACAGCTGGTCTACCTTAAAGTTCAGTCCACCTTAAGTGAGCTAGCCATAGACTGTATTTAAGGGCGTTGGGTTTGTGGCGCTTTGAAGCCTCGAGTTCTGCATTCTGGGCCTTAAAATGTACGTCAGCTCAACTCGACACACACACACACACACACACACACACACACACACACACACACACCAGCTCCTGCCGCTGTGCTCCACCTTTCTCACAGGACAAAGTAGGTAGTTTGGACCCGACAGGCTCCACCAGCAGAACCAGAGCACGCAGAACCATCACGCAGAACCATCACTCAGAACCAGAGCACGCAGAACCAGAGCAAGAGGAAGAGCACTCAAGCCAGCTCAGGAGGGCTGCCAACACACGATGGATGGAGAGGGGGAAGGAGGGAGAGGGGGGAAGGATGGAGAGGGAGAGGGGGAAGGAGGGAGAGGGATGGATGGAGAGGGGGGAAGAATGGAGAGGGGGAAGGATGGAGAGGGAGAGGGGGAAGGAAGGAGAGGGATGGATGGAGAGGGGGATGGATGGATGGCGAGGGGGGATGGAAGGATGGAGAGAGGGATGGATGGAAGGATGGACAGGGGGATGGATGGATGGATGGAAGGATGGAGAGAGGGATGGATGAAGGATGGAGGGGGGATGGATGGATGGAAGGATGGAGAGAGGGATGGATGAAGGATGGAGGGGGGATAGATGGAAGGATGGAGAGGGGGATGGATGGATAAAGGATGGAGAGAGGGATGGATAAAGGATGGAGAGGGGGATGGATGAAGGATGGAGGGGGGATGGATGGAAGGATGGAGAGGGGGATGGATGGATAAAGGATGGAGAGAGGGATGGATAAAGGATGGAGAGGGGGATGGATGGAAGGATGGAGAGGGGGATGGATGGTGAGGGGGGATGGATGGATGGAGAGAGGGATGGATGGAAGGATGGACAGGGGGATGGATGGATGGATGGAAGGAAGGATGGAGAGAGGGATGGATGAAGGATGGAGGGGGGATGGATGGAAGGATGGAGAGGGGGATGGATGGATAAAGGATGGAGAGAGGGATGGATAAAGGATGGAGAGGGGGATGGATGGAAGGATGGAGAGGGGGATGGATGGCGAGGGGGGATGGATGGATGGAGAGAGGGATGGATGGAAGGATGGACAGGGGGATGGATGGATGGATGGAAGGATGGAGAGAGGGATGGATGAAGGATGGAGGGGGGATGGATGGATGGAAGGATGGAGAGAGGGATGGATGAAGGATGGAGGGGGGATGGATGGATAAAGGATGGAGAGGGGGATGGATGGAAGGATGGAGAGGGGGATGGATGGCGAGGGGGGATGGATGGATGGAAGGATGGAGCGGGGGATGGATGGATGGAAGGATGGAGCGGGGATGGATGGTTTGAAGGATGGAGCGGGGGATGGATGGATAGAAGGATGGAGCGGGGGATGGATGGATGGAAGGATGGAGCGGGGGATGGATGGATGGAAGGATGGAGCGGGGGATGGATGGTTTGAAGGATGGAGCGGGGGATGGATGGTTTGAAGGATGGAGCGGGGGATGGATGGATGGAAGGATGGAGCGGGGGATGGATGGATGGAAGGATGGAGCGGGGGATGGATGGAAGGATGGAGCGGGGGATGGATGGATGGAAGGATGGAGCGGGGGATGGATGGATGGAAGGATGGAGCGGGGGATGGATGGATAGAAGGATGGAGCGGGGGATGGATGGATAGAAGGATGGAGCGGGGGATGGATGGATAGAAGGATGGAGCGGGGGATGGATGGATGGAAGGATGGAGCGGGGGATGGATGGATGGAAGGATGGAGCGGGGGATGGATGGATGGAAGGATGGAGCGGGGGATGGATGGATGGAAGGATGGAGCGGGGGATGGATGGATGGAAGGATGGAGCGGGGGATGGATGGTTTGAAGGATGGAGCGGGGGATGGATGGATGGAAGGATGGAGCGGGGGATGGATGGATGGAAGGATGGAGCGGGGGATGGATGGAAGGAAGGATGGAGCGGGGGATGGATGGATGGAAGGATGGAGCGGGGGATGGAAGGATGGAGCGGGGGATGGAAGGATGGAGCGGGGAATGGATGGATGGAAGGATGGAGCGGGGGATGGATGGATGGATGGATGGAAGGATGGAGCGGGGGATGGATGGATGGATGGATGGAAGGATGGAGCGGGGGATGGATGGATGGATGGATGGAGCGGGGGATGGATGGATGGATGGATGGAAGGATGGAGCGGGGGATGGATGGATGGAAGGATGGAGCGGGGGATGGATGGATGGAAGGATGGAGCGGGGGATGGATGGATGGATGGATGGAAGGATGGAGCGGGGGATGGATGGCAGAACTCTCCTGGTTCTGTGTGGGTTCAGCTCTGTTTTTATAGAGTTGATCAGCGGTCGATATGCTGCGTTTGAACACCTTTCGATCAATATTTTGGAGATCTGTGTCGGTGTGACCAATCGGAGGCTGTCGTCGGGCAGAATATGCGTCGACCTGTTCAAACGTACGGCGGTCGGTAAACGACGAAAGCGCGGTAGCTTTCCGTGTGTGTGTGTGTGTGTGTCTTCAGTAAAGGTCACATCTCCCGTTGTCTTTCCGTGACATTTAGTCCTCAGTCTGTCTGTTTTAGAATGTGTCCTCCCAGCATGCACTCTGGCTGCTTCCTTACCAACAACAAAACTAACCGCAGTGGGTTTGAATACGGGGCCGAGCGGCAACCACGGGTCTGGAAGAAGAAGACGATGCAGTGGTGCGACTCCTCTGGTTGTATAGAAATCTATGCTTCATGTGTTAAAAAGCTGCATTCTCCTGACCACCAGGGGGCGACTCCTCTGGTTGTATAGAAGTCTATGCTTCATGTGTTAAAGCTGCATTCTCTCTACTGACCACCAGGGGGCGACTCCTCTGGTTGTATAGAAGTCTATGCTTCATGTGTTAAAAAGCTGCATTCTCTCTCCTGACCACCAGGGGGCGACTCCTCTGGTTGTATAGAAGTCTATACTTCATGTGTTAAAGCTGCATTCTCTCTGCTGACCACCAGGGGGCGACTCCTCTGGTTGTATAGAAGTCTAAGAGTCAGTGAACACATGTTCGGTTCACCCTCTTTTCACGTCTGGTTGCAACATTTTTGTTTAATTTATATAAATTCGATAATTGATGATTGTTTTTTTTGTATTAGATTTTTTGCTTTTGTTTAATATTATTATAAATTGATTATTTTTGGCGGGTTTTGTAAATGTGGTCGTATTAACTAGTTCTGGTTAGTAAAATGTGAAACTTCCCTCAGTGCACGACGCTTCATCGTGATCTTATAAAATATATAAATAACTGTTAACCAGGATGTTTTATATTTGTTTTATTGTTAAATGAATATTCACATATTCTCAGAGTATGGCAAGAAAAATCTTTGACTAATTGATTCATCATTTAAAAGCCGTGACTTTGATCTGGATCGTGGCCGCCGCCCCCTGCCATGTTTAGTCCAAATGTCAATCATGGCGTTGTTATTTTTTTTTGGGGGGGGGGAGGGGGGGGGGACTTGGCGAAGGAGATGAGAGTCCTCACGGCAGCGTCGTGTCCTCTCGTCTGAGCCGGCTGACGGCAGCTGTTCCTCCACGGGCCTCAAAGAGCCTTTTCAGCCCCACTTCACGGCCAT